>NW_010550919.1:0-20495 GCF_000687285.1 Phaethon lepturus | reverse complement strand
TGGCAGCGGGGAGTTTGCAAAAATGAGCAAGTCGCCAAGGGAACTTACCCATTTCCTAGTGGATAATGGGATTTGTTTCAAGCCGTGGGTTTCTGCGTACCGTTACTGACTAAGCTCGGTTCTGGTAAAGGAAACGGTGCTGAGGTTTCTGTAAACGACGCAAAGACTGCCTTGCGGGAACAGAAGGCGTTGTGTGCGCTCCGTTTGAATTTGAAATACAAACAAACGGGGCTGAAACACAACCAAACTAAAACCAAAACATAGGTTGAAACATAAACCCACAGAGGCATTTCGGTTTCTGTTAAATACAAACATGGTTCATCTGTGATGTTTCCCATCATTATTATTACTTTGATTTTAGAGCCTTTAGGAACAGCATAGACCAAGGGCTTGCTTGAGACACAGACTGGACAGGCCTAAAGCTATTAAGTGTTAATATGGGATCCCATGACTCTGCTCCAGGAAATTACGGTGACTGAATATTGGTCAGAGCAAGAACAAAAACTCCGTTATCACAGGCCCCTTTTTAAGTTAACCATGTTCACCTACAGATGGAGGTTACAGATAGGTACCAGGTAAATTGTCCTAACTGTTTGGGGTTTTTTGGTAATGCTGTTACCAGCTGGGTGTAATTTGTTAAGTTTGTTGTTGTTCCCTTTGGTTTGGTTTTTTGCTGAAGACTTGTCAGTTGCCATTTTCAGAAACAAAACGGAGGTGACACAACTCCACTGGCTGGAGCAGGGTTTTTCCTGCCATGTCCCTTTTTTTGGTATAGTTTAAAACAAAAGAATAACTGTCAGAAACTATTGTCAGCAAAACCCACAGTCTTTTGTCCTCACTTTTGTTGAGTGGATGCCCTTTTTCCTCATCGTGGTTGTGATCCAAACAGTAGTCTTTAATGTTTGTATACAAACAGGTATTTAATAATATTTATATACATATCTTTGTTTCTACAGGTTTTTATTCATAATCCTCATGCCCGAGGGCAGAGAACAAGCACGAATCGAATGGTGCAAAGTAACCAAGATTCTGACATTTCTCTTCTCAACATCAATCAAGGGATCACTTGCCTAGCTTCCGGACTGCTGAACCCTCAGCTTGGTTATGATTGTCTTCTGGTTGGAACACAGACTAATTTATTGGCTTATGATGTATATAATAACTCGGATTTGTTTTACAGAGAGGCAAGTTAATTTAACTCCTTTTTGTAGTGTCTTCATTGTTTTCTTTTTTTCTCTATTCTAAAGAATAACAGTTTTTACATTACTTTGTCAATTATACTTCTGTTCTTTGCATTAGTTATATTACCATATTCGGAACATTTTGCCTTTAGAATATCTGGAATATTTCAAAAGAAAAGTTAAAGTACGAGTGTGATGCATGTCTGTGTATGCATGTGTGAGAGCAAATTTTCGTAAGATGTCATGCATCACCTATGCAAGACCAAATTTTATAAATTTAACAGGCATTCAGAACTCAACTAAACTGATTTTCACTGGTGGAACTTTTTCATCCTCATCTATCCAAGTCACGGTTAGGAGGCAATGGTAGGAATCATGACTTCTATCAAGGAAGCAGAAACTTGAAAAGGCATTGGATTTATGTAACAGTACAACTTCACAGTATGTAGTAAGAGGTTAACTGTCAACATAGGTGCATAACTAGGCATAATAACTTATTTTTTTACTTTGTAACCTTCACCCAAAATAACCTATTGGCCTGACTTCATGTATCATTTAGTTTTAGCCCGTTTGAGAAATGGTTATTGTCGATTTAGTCTTGCCTTACGATTGCAGTGCTATAACTGGCTCCATAAAGAAGGGGTCTGCACATGCAGATTTTACTGCAAGACTCCAACCCATTAGGGAGGAGACAAACATGGTAATGTTGGAAGCTCTCTTTTTGATTTATGTACTCTGATGTCTCCTTCTCTGCTATGTTTCTTTTACCTTTACTGTTTCTCTTGTAGGTTTCAGATGGAGCTAATGCAATAGTTCTTGGAAAACTGGGGGATATTTCATCTCCACTTGCTATTATTGGTGGAAACTGTGCCCTGCAGGGCTTTGATTATGAGGGAAATGACCTTTTTTGGACGGTAAGACTACGCATAATGCTTTTGATGTTATTGCAAGATTCTTTCAATGGCACTAATTACTCTTAATTTTTTTTTTTACATTATAAATATTAATTTGATTGTTGATCTTCCTTAGTTTATCTCAGACCTTAAATTGTATTTTGGCCATGTATTCAGTGCACTCAGGTGTTGTTCGAATGTTGCCTATGTTAATTGCGCTGTTGCAGTTGAGACCATAAAACCAGTTTTGCTGCTGACAACTGTCACCAGTATTGAGGACTGTCTCTCTTGTTTCAGGTTACCGGAGACAACGTTCGTTCACTAGCACTGTGTGACTTTGATGGTGATGGCAAAACCGAGGTTGGTTTGTACCATTTACATGTGAATTCAGCTGTTTTCATGGTCTTGTGGTGAAATTACAATAAAAACTGTTGGGTTATCAAATACAACTGGCTTATAATTGCCGTTAAAGTGATCCCTGTGTGGAAGTTGTTCCTTTTTTGGGCTCCAGTCCCGCAAAGGCATGCACAAATGCTCAGTCCATGTACAGGGAGCAGCACTGGCCTCTGGGACTACCTGGAGCATGTAAAACTAGGTATATCCGGGGTCTTTACAGCATTACTGATTTCCTTTGGATAGATTACCAGCTGTAATGGAAAACCTGCCTTTTTTTTTTTTTTAACTACACCAGGAGAAAGACAATGAAATGCTTGTGATCATTAGTTGCAAGGCTTCTATTTCAGTGGTATTTCTTGAATATGGTTATAAGTACGTTCTTAAATTTCAGAGAAACAACTTGCAAACGTTCTATGTGTAAAAGTAAGCCTTTAAAAAGCTTTGCTGTGGAGAGCTTTACTTAGGATTGGCAAAATCATTAAATTTTTCTTCGTATCCAGTCCTATTTCTTCGTAGCGGCATTGGAAAATGAAATATTATTTGCTATCCTGATTTAAAGTGAAGATAACTTCTAACAAGCATCTTGCTGATATAATGTGAGACAAATAATAGGAAGCAGCTGCCATTCTGAGCATGCAGCCTGCAGGGGATGGATGAAGTTGTGAACTTGTGTGGCACTGTTGTAAATGGTTTTCCATCCTGAATGAATTGAAGGGTCATGCTTATAACTATGAGTGTTTAAGAGAAGTAATGTCTTTCTGGCATATGTCAGATGCAAGCAAATATGATGGTAAATTACCACGCTAAAAATACTTAGTCATCTGTCTTTCAATTTTAATAATAATTTCTTAAGCTTTTCTGTTTAGTTCCCCAAAAATCCTCGTTTGGAATGTTTACTTGGACTATGTAATGTTTACAGTGATGTGTAAAGGGCCTCTACACCTTTTGTGTGCTTTTTATAAATGCTGAACTGATGTAGACCCTTTGCTTGATTGGGATCTTCAGGAAGTGAAAAAGTTTCAGGTTTTCATATCAGTTTCCTCACAGCTTCTCTTAGGGTGTTTTTTTTTTAACGTGCTGAGAGGTGGTTATAGAAAGTGGAGACAGTGCATAAAGATTCAGAAACCAGGAAACTGATCTATGGTACTAACTGTAAATGTTTTGCACTTGTGCTTCTAAGTGTGTTTGTTTTGTTTTGTTTTTCTGCTTGGGAAAGGTTAATTTTCAATAGTTGGTGTAATCTGATGCTACTTTGATTTAAGCAGAGTTGGATGCATTATCCAACTAACTTACCCTGCCAGTTAGCCCAGCATGCATTTGCTGAGATTTTTTTTTTTTTAGGATTCTTTTTAATCTTAATTATCTAGGTGATTCTTTTTATCTTTCCTTTTTTTCCCTCCCAGTGGTTTGTTTTATTATTTGTGGCTTTTGTGAAACTGCCTCTGGTTTCAAGCTAAAGTTCTGAGAAAATGCACAGGAACATCTTTTTAAATTGTTGTTTATCACTTTGTGTCTTACCTGATAAATGGTTGTGCTAGCTTCATTGCCGTTCTTCCTGCCCCGGTAAAAACGTGTCTATGTTTAAAATTGACTGATTTTAAAAGCGCATTAATATACTTCTGTCATTTACTAGCTAACAAAACTAATTTGTTGTAGTCACTGTCTTTCTCAGGATTTTAGATTGATTTAGATTACTTTCTCCCATCTTGCCAAAGGCTTGGGGGAGAAAAACTTTTTCCTTGCTTTTTCACATTCCAGTCCAGTGGAATGAAAGTCATTGAGGTGGACGAGTTGACTCAAACTAAATGAAAAAAAAACCCCAAAAACTTCTAGGCACCTCTGGGAAATGCAGTTTTTAGCTGGTGGTTGCGACTCGTCAAGAAATGTGTACCTCTTACATATGTTATTTGTTGTAAATTATTTCAGTAGCTAGAGTAAGCTTAGCTTGGTGTAGTTTAGTTTGTCATAATTTGAAGCATCTTTACCTTGGAAGAAATCAAGCCTTTAATCTTTTTAAAAATCCAACTTAGATATGGGTTAGATATGGGTTTATGTCTATTCTGTCAAGTAAAGATGGAAAACTAATCGGTTCCAGTGGGGAAAGGTTTTACAAGGTTTTCAACTTTCCTTTATAATTCTGTTTGTCATTGATTTGATGGATGACTTTATGGGCAAGGCACTAAGCAGATCTTTTCCTTGGTTGCTCAATTGCCAAAATAGAAGCCGTGAATTGTCACCATCTTTAGAAAGCGCATTTCCACGAGGCTTCTTTTCAGTTAATACCTTCTACCTGCTCAACTAGGAAGCAGGAAAAGAACTAAGATGTAAGAAACAATAAGGAATGAGAATGCAGAAAACCCAGTTCACTGCTTGTGTCGTACTTGTGAAAGGCCGTTCTACCCATGCTTTGCAGTAGTGGCAGCCATCATTTAGGTTGGAATAGCCGTGGTGGTTTGATACTTGGATTCATGGGTTTTGAGTTTTTCTTAAATGAGGGATGTTCAGTGCTAAGCAATGATTTTTTTTTTCCAGCTGTTTACTCACAGGCTAGTAACTGGGAATCGCTGTTTCCCTGAACCCATGTACTACAAGTCAGAACTGACCTGCAGGTCTCCTGCTCCAACGCAGGCAATGTAGTATTTTTGATGTGTATTATTGCAGTTATGAATGATAACAGTGAATCTTTTACAGTAAGAAAAGAGCGTAACCCTGATGTTCCAAAGTATCTTTTCTCATTCCTACCCCAGATGTTTCACTACGTTTTGTAGAGTCTAGCTTGACAAAAAAATGTACAACTAATACTTGATCAAGGGGAGACTTCTGAAATCGTGTCTTGACAGAGGGTGCCTTTTGTTCCACTGTCAACTTTTCATACAGCTGTTAAAACCTCATTGTTGCTGAACTTGGAGTATTTATTTGTCCTCTGGGTCCTGGAGTATGTCCTTTTTATTTCCTTAGCTTGAATAACTATTTTTAAGGTAGACTTTATTTTTTTTGCTAGCTTCTTGTTGGCTCTGAAGATTTTGACATCCGGGTGTTTAAAGAAGATGAGATCGTGGCAGAAATGTCAGAGACAGAGGTACATTACTTCTAGCTAATGTTTATTATAATTGCTGATGGAGCTGAAAGTATTGTGTACTGTAAAGCTTCTCTGGCTACTCTGGTTCAGATTTATTGTGTAGTTAAATAGTTACTTAACCATTTAGCACAGTATCTACTCTGCTAGAACTGCAAAAGTTAGAGTTTAATAATGTCTTTCATCATGCATGGGTTTTTTTACTTTGTTTATTTACAAACCTTTCACCAGGTTGAGAAAAGTAACTATTGCTTGACTGAAAGTCAGGGCCCTGTCCAAAGGTGGTTAAGGTTACTGGATTGTGGTTGAGGCCCTTGGTGCCTTCTGAGCAAAAGAATGTCTTTCTCCAGTTTTCCTCAAATGCATTGACACAATCATGATGAAGTAACTTACCCCTGTGTGTATCCACAGTACATGGCAGGGTAGAAGGGGGTTGCCCAGGCAAAACAGGAGGTTTTTATTGCAGTTGGAGGTACGCGCTGGGTGTAGAAACAGAGCTGCACTTTTGCAGAGCCTAAAGTGGAATATGGGGCAGATAGGTTTTCAGAGGCATAACCAAAAGGTGTGGGAATTGCTTTTTAGCTTAAGAACTGAGAGATCCCCACTGTTAAATTTTGGTTGCTTGGAAGGGAGAAAAATACCCTTACCATTGCATTTAGGAGTTTTCTTAGCCTTCTCATGGTGCTTCTGCGCCCAGGGTAGAGTAAGGACACACCACAGACCTTTGTCCTTGAAGACCTGAGGTCTCCCCACCACCCCAGTTGTGACTAAAAGGCTTAGTTAGCCATTAAACCACTTACGAAGAGCTATAAAAGGCAAATCCAGGGCAGTGTTCTAGGAAAGAAGCTATTGCTGTAGCTAGAATTAGAACTGGGCCTGTAATACGTTCTGCTGTCTGTACAGTAGCCAGTCTAGAGTCCTGTTGTGATTTCTAGTTAAAGGGAAGCTAAAGGTCCATCACTCTCTTGTACGATTTATTTCCAGACCCACAGTAGAATTGTTTTAAATCCACACCTGCAGAGCCTTTAGAGGCCTGTTGGAATCCTACTGTTCTAATTTGAAAGGGCACAGCTGCACCTAAACCTTTCCTGTAAGAAGGTAAATGCAGGGAACAATGGCTTTATACATGGTGCTTGTTTGGGAAGACTTCAATAGTTTGCATTTTCTGTGTTTAATCACTTACTCTTGGTGAAACTGAAACCGTAGACTGTTGTGATTCTTGAATTTATAAATGGACAATCAGGTATTACAGGGAGTATTGCTACCTTTGTGAGTTTGTTGCTGGGGTCTTCTGTCCTTGCTGGGTGCTTGTAATTTGGAGGGTGTTGTTACCTGGGAAAGGCTTTGGAGAGATCTGTCAGATGGAAGGGTTAAGGGTTTGGAAACCATGTTTTATGGTAAAAAAAAATCAAGGAGCAGTCAGCTGACTTTAAGAAGTTTGTGAAGGATTTAATTTGAAGAAGTCTTCTGTGCTACGTTGTACAAAAGACCAGACAGACAATTGCATTTGTTCCTCCTGACATTAAAATCTCTAGTCTTAGTGTGTGGAAAAACCTGCATTTCCAAGCACTGGGAGCCCTAGCTCAATGAAGAGTTGTAAGGTAATGGGTCTTAAAAGGAGTGAGAAACGGGCTGAGTTATGGCTCTCGGGTCTTTCCCTGGAGCTGTTACTTGATTCAGTAAGGTAATGCCTAGCCTGATGTTCTAACTGTGTTCCAGAAAAAGTCCAACTGTGGGAGCTGTTAATTTTTATCTCACTAATTTTGGGCAAAGGCTTTCTACCAAAAATATCTCTAGGGCTTTCCCAGCCTATGTAATGTTGAACTCCTTAGCATCCTCAGCTCCTGAAGCTTTAAGGAATGTTGTGTGTTTGGAGTAGGTTTTCCATGATAATGTGTTTGCAGCAGTGATGACCACAGGAATCCCATGAGCAGTGGTGTTGCTGCTTGTGGTAGGAAATACCTGGTCAAAGTACACAGTTTAAAGGCAATTCTGCAGTCTTTGCTGAAGTGTATCTTAGCGCTGGCAATGCCGCTTGTGTGAGGAAAATCCTACAAGGCCTTTGGTGATTTCAAACTGATTTTTAAAAATAGTTACTTCAGTATTTAATGCTTCCTACAATAGACTTATTTACCATTTAAGTAGTTAAGGTTCCTATGATGGAGAGATTTTGTAGTCTGTTCTCTGTTACATGAAGGTGCAGAATTTTTCACTCCTTATCCTCCCTCTCCCTTCTTTCCCCCTCAAGACTATTACTGCACTTAGCCCCATGTACGGCAGTCGATTTGGCTATGCACTCTCTAATGGGACGGTTGGAGTTTACGACAAGACAGCCCGCTACTGGAGGATTAAGGTTAGTCCAGTGCTGGAATATCATCACTGAAAGCTTGAAGACTGCTAGATTTAGTACCTAATCTCAGGTCGTTCCAATGTTATCCTGACTCCTTAGATGAATTTGAAATTTTCTGTGAAGCATAGCACTTAATGTAATTTTGTTATTACAAAACCTATTTTTATAGATACATGCAAAATTAATACAGTGTCTGCTCCTTCAGTGCTTTTGGGACTATTGGCGATGGCTTAAACAACAGCAAAACAATCATACAACTAGAACTAGGGATGCTTCAGCTTCGCCAAGTTGTTTAAGCAACAGAAATGCAATAGAGAAATTTAAGTTCACTGTTAGAAAATGGCTCTGGCTGTATTGTTGAATCAATAAACTTTTTCAGAGACAGAGTTAATCTTGCATTGTCTATGTTTGAAGTTTAATTTTTTGCATCGAGCAGTTTGCTGCTGCTGCAAATCATATTGACAAGATCCTTTCCTGATGCTCATTTTAATATTCTTAATAAAACTCAGAACAGTCTATTTAATAGTGATAAGAGAAGGGATTCCTTAAGAGGTGCCAGGAAGAGGCTAATGGCTTTCCACAGTGGTCTCATTTTACGACAATGTTGAAGCCCCGATTATGTTTTTTTTCCTAGAGAACTTGGCTTTTTCCGCTTTGCTTTTCTGAGTTCTAATCATCTGCTTGGATGGAAAATGTATTTAAAGGAAAGATCAGGTCCTTTGAGAGCAGTGGAGCCGATCTGCAATGCAAGGGCTAAGACTTCAGAGATGTGTGACCTTACAGATAGTGATGCTCAAACTTCCTGTTAAGAGTCATTTTTCTATTCCTTTCTGTCATCTCTGTAGCCTCACACTCCTGTGTCCTAACGTGTTTCAAGCATATGTAATTTAGAAAACATACCCAGGCTTAATTTGTTCTTTTTTCTTTCTGTCCTCAGTCGAAGAACCACGCAATGAGCATACATGCATTTGACCTGAACTCTGATGGTGTATGTGAGTTGATCACTGGCTGGTCCAATGGGAAGGTGAGTTTATACAGGGGGGGAAATGAGGAGCTGTAAATCTGGAAGCTGTGTTTGAACAAGGCTGTTAAAGTGTCTGCAGGAGAACAGCCAAAAAAAATTAAAAAGGCTGTTGAAAACTGAGCACTGAAGAGCTATTGCAGTAAACCTCGTTTGGCTGGCGAATCCTGTGCCAAGTGCAAGATCAGAGAAAAGCTGCTTCCTCTGCGTAGCTGGGAGTCAATTCCTAAGGTGTGGTGAGTTGTTTCCATGGTAAAAGAGATCCTATGCTATGTCCTAGAGCTTGAGTGTCTCTTCAGCTGTGTCTTGAGCACATGTTAATAATCCTCTGCAATGTGTTCCTGAATGTTCTCAGACTACAGGCAAGGCAAAGCGGTTATGTAACAGGAGAGCAGCGTCAGTCTGGACTATGGCAGGATTAATCAAGCGTTGTTTAATTTTATGTAAAGGCATTCTATACAGCTCAGTCCTAGTCTCTTAAGCCTGTTGCTTGGTATTCCCCTTTGCCAGAAATTACTGTTCTACCTTCCAAATCTCTCATGGTTTGCCAGTTCTTTTTTTTGTAAAGCTATGCTTCTTTCTTCACACCTCTCATTACTCTCATTAGCCTGGGGAAATTTAATTAACTTCATATCAAGCTGGCAGTTTGGAGCCCAGATATGTTGTAACTTACGTTGGATTAGGTGTAGAACATTGTTAAAGTAAAGCAAGGAGAGATTCTCTCCCCCCTTCCCCCCCTCCCTTTTTTTTTCCCCCCTGTTCTTTTCCACTGGCAGTCTCTATCCTGCTTGTTGGTCTGAAACAGTCCTTAGCTCCTAGAAGGAGTAATGCTGGGTTCTGTGCTTTGGAAAAAGACACACTGCACAGAACTGAGCTCCCCTCTCTGTTCTTCTCCAGTGAAAGATATTGTGGTATTTGTGTATAAAAATAATTCATCAGACACAGACTGCAGCTAAGAGAAGAGATTGTAAATATTGCATTGAAGTTATTTCTGGTTTAGTCCCATCATTGCTGCATTCATGTGTGCATAACCTTCCCAATGCAGGCTTGCTGTCCCCTTCTTTCCTTCTTCCCTTCTTGTAACTTAAGGAAGCTCTGAAGAGCAGTTCCTTCTAGCTGAGTCTGTCCAGAGGTCATTTCTTGACAGTATTCTTTCATGTGTGGTGTTCTGATCCACAGAGCTGCAAGTTCACCCGCAGTTCCGTGAGTGGAGCTGGCTTTCAGTTAACAGCTCGGAGTACAGCATGACATATATTTTGGAGTTAGCTTTTCTGTTCATGCTGTGCCTTGGAACTCTTTGTTGTTCCAGGTTGATGCACGCAGTGACCGAACTGGGGAGGTTATCTTTAAGGACAACTTTGCTTCCTCAATTGCAGGAGTGGTGGAGGGGGATTACAGAATGGATGGGAGCACCCAGCTAATCTGCTGTTCAGTTGACGGTGAAGGTAAGAGCATTGTTCAGGATGTTAATTTAATACACAATAATATCAGGCACATCACATCATCTCGGATTAGCTAAACGTTGCTTCGGTTCTGTAGGCATTTTTAAGTGCCAAATTCCCTTCGCTTTATGCGAAGTTAAGGGAATTCTGAGTTACGCTATCTGCAAACAGGATTTTGAATATTGCCTTCCCTGTGATAATCAGCATGTGTTTCATTATGATCCAAGAAGCCGTCAAAATTATTTGCCTAACGGAAGAAGTCCCATCCTAATAATGCGAAGATAACTATATTCAGTACAGACTGTGGTTCTTTGGGCAACATTATTGTAGATGAATGTATAGGAAATCTTTTTTCCTATATGTGATAATTCTGTGGTTGCTTTACAGTGGGTAAAGGGATTTAGGGAGCTAAGGGTGTGTGAGTTTTGGTTTTCTTCTAAAGATGAATAGTTTTTATATTAGAAATGTTAGATGTTTACAGCCCTTTGTTTCCTGGAACATGCTATCCTGAGACTGGAGAACTGGTGGATTTATCCCACCATGCATTCCAGAAGCCAGACCTGGTTACTGTGAGTAGAAACGAATACGATCACGGATTATTTAAATAAGCTCAGCATGAATTTACAGGGATGGCTTCAGGAAAGACACTGGTGTGATTATCCGACTGCTTGGCGTCAGTGGCTCGAGACAAGCAGGTCTGGCACAGCCCATTTGGAACAAAAGCCTGTCCTTGTTAAATAGCATGGTGTTTTGCTGTTTGTCTTAATCACAAGCTTTGGGGTTGTGCCACGCTTGGGCCTCAGCATATAAACCTTCTTCCCAAGCTTACAGAAGGGGAACATCGTACACAGTTCTGAAGATACCTTGTCCTGGCAGAGCTGTGTAGCTTAATATCACTGAACATGATCATGCTTTTCTGATGGGTACATCATAAACAAACCTCGGCATGACGGGTATCCTTGTAGGCTGGAGCCTTTAGGTGTTATTAAATACTAATAGCCCTGTTGTTGGGATTATATGGACAACGCATTCTCACAGTCCTTTTCATTGGAATTCTCTTTAGGGCCAGCATCCTTTCACATGAGGGGTGCTTCTGTGTTTCAGTGTATTTTCTGTCTTGCGCCCATTTTAAATGAGCGGTTCACTCAGAAATAACAAAGCGGGTCCTTTCATCGGAAGACAGTGTGCCTGCTAAATGCTTTTCAAGTTCCCTGTAACTTTTTACTGGGGTTACATAGTCAGGCAGCATATTCTTTGCAGATATAAGATTTTTGTCCCTGGCTTTCATTGTCAGCTACAACCAGAGCATACAGCCCTAGAGCAAAAATGGAAGTTTATAGCAGGTGTCACTGTCTCATCATCTGTTCAGCTTTTCTGTCTCCACAGGCAGTTGGAGATATTTCCATAACCCTGTGCTCCACTGGGCTACTGGGAAACAGGTCTTATCCCCTGAAGTGAAGTATCCCTTGATTTGGGGGAAAAATAATGTGGGTAGATCTTGTTTACTGGCTGACTGACAGTGACTTACAGTCACCTCCAGACAGTACCAACTCCTCTGACCAGCTCTAGAAATGCAGGTACACATTTTATTAGTTTTGCATAATTGCAAACTTGCCTAAGCAGCTGAAAGAATGATTGCATTGGGAATCCTCTCGCAAAAGGACCAGGCACTGCACTTGTCTGGTCAGGTGAAGACAGCTTAAAGCCAGGTTGGAAATTCACCTTTTTTCTTTTTCTGAATGTGCGTTTCTCTTGTCCTGATCACCAGGAAAATCAAAGCGTCTGCAGGTGTAAATCAATGCTCAGGTTTTAAGGTAAGTGGTTCTGGCTAAAGACCAGAATCAGTGGCTGCTGCTGAGGTGGTACAAAGGGGTCTTGTTAAAGAAACTAAAGTTTTGGGGAGACTGTGAAAAGCTTTGCTGAAATTGGCTGTGTTTTGTTTCTGTGCAGTCCGAGGCTATCTGCCAGGAGGTGAGGAGATGAAAGGAAACCTCATGGATACAAGTGCTGAGCAGGATCTGATCCGAGAACTTAGTCAAAAGAAACAAAATCTGCTGCTGGAATTAAGAAATTATGAGGAAAATGCAAAGGTACTAATTAAACAGTGTGTAGGGCCAAGAAACACCTTCCTATTGCTATAAATCCAGAGTAATCTGGGAAGCGGTCGTGGGGCAGTCCAGACAAGTCAGAGCTGTAACCTGTTAGGATGCAGCGAGATTGTCTACTAGGGATTCCTGCTTCTGTATCTGGCTTGCTCCTTGTGCAAGTTCAGAACTTGCTTCTTGTATTTTAATAAGTAACATTTTCCTTGCTCCTTTGTCTTGCCAGAGTAGTTGTGTTTGGACCTGGATTCTGTTCAGCCCTGTGCTTTAGGTTATGACTACAAATTGTAATTGCCAATGCATGAACCAACTCCGGGGTCAGAAGGGATTGTTTGAGAGGATCAGGTGAATGGGAGCACTGCCAGGGTATAGGAAGTGCAGTTGTGGCTTGACGGTAGAGGTACAGAAATAAAGAGCTTTGGAAAATAGTCTGAGGAAAGTGCAGACTCGTATTTGAACAGTAAATGACCGCCATAGCAAAAGCATGGAATTACAGAAGCTTGTGCTTAAAACTGAATAGATGTTAAGTGCTTTTCTGTATAAAGGTTTGGGTATAGAGCTGGGCTCCACTGACAATAAAGCACTTTAACAAACGGTAGCACAGTTTGTTAAATGCCTAATCCAGCCACTGTTCATAGCAATGTGAAGTGTTGGGGAATTGCTGTAATACGACCTTCTCCTGCAAGAAAAAAGAACTGACTAATGTGTATGTTTTCTACGTTGTTTGAATTAATATCTTGAAATTCTGATACTGAAGGGTGTGTGTTTTGCAATAGGCTGAACTGAAAACTCAGTTGAAGGAAGCTGATGGGCAGAGAGGTGTAATTCCGGCAAATACCCAACTCCAGACAGCCCTCTCAGTTAATCTGGGCTCTGACAGTCAGCCTGCCCATGTGGAGCTGTGTATTTCCACCACAAATGGTGAGTGGTAACCTGCAACTATTGACATTCATTTCATGTAAATTCATGCAAACATTTAGTTATATTTAGCTGATGATTTGCCTGTCTCCCCTTCATTGTCTCTAATTTCCCCTTTGTGGTTGCTTTCCTTTCACAAAGTTTTGAATCAAGCTGTGTTCCTTTGATGGGTCTCAGGGTAGAGGAGTTTGACGGAATTTGTTTCTTGTTATGTGTAATTTTCCAAGGCAATTAACATTTAACGTGGACGAAATGAGTCTTGGTGATCCCTGCAACACTCCGTGTGTTGACTTTAAACATTAACCTACAGCCATGTTAGTGAGGGTGTTGCATGAATGCAGCTGGACCTCAGCTGGCTTTACATGCCAACTGGCACTACCCCAAGATAGCAAATTCACCTAGCACCATGGGTGCTGAGGATGCGGTCAGGTCCGCTGTTCATCTGGGATATTTTAACAAGTCAGAGGAGGGGCGTAAAGAATTGACTCTGTTTAATTCTGAAAACAGTGGTGGTTTGTTGCCAGGGGACAGCTGTTAATTCAGGAACTGCTTTTTCTTCCTGTTGCTAAGACACAATCATCCGTGCTGTGCTGATCTTTGCTGAAGGCATATTTGAGGGAGAGAGCCACGTGGTACACCCCAGTCTGCAGAACCTCTCTGGTTGTGTTCGCATTCCCCTTAGTCCACCCAAAGACGTCCCTGTAGATTTGCACATCAAAGCCTTTGTGGGTTATAGGAACAGGTGAGTTTTCTGTTGTGATCTTTGCTGGTCTCCAAGCTAACTGTGTGCCCAGGAAGCAGCAATGATGTGGCTTCATGGTTGTCCCATGGGAAGTGCACCGTTAATTTCCTGGTGCTCCACTTCTCTGTGTTACTGGAAGGGGAGCTGGAATGTTTTCTTAAAAATACTCTTGCACCTGTGATGCTAAGCCCTTCTCCAGACAAAGTCTAAATGCTCTGGAGTCACTGCGACCTGTTGTGCTCTGGCTCTGCCTTTAGTGGAACAGTGAGCTTTTCTTGTCCGAGAGTTGCCTTACTGTAGGTCTCTGGAGGGAGCCGGGAGAGGCAGAGGCTGTGTCCAGGCTGCTGGCTCTAACTGGCTGCCTCTCCAGCCACTTAGAGAACGGCCCTGCCTCCCCAGCCACTTAGAACAGTGGCTGCTCTGGACAAAGTACTTGAGCAGCCCTGGAGGCACAGTGGTGTCTTTCAAGCTACTAAGTAACTTTGAACCCATTTGTCTTCAGGGCAAGTAGAAAGTAGCATGTACCTGATTTCAACACAACACTTTTCCGGTTTTCTGTAGAAATAAAATGTCTCTTCATATACACTTGACACCAGCTTTCTCCCTGCTTGCATCTGCTGGAACTGGCGGTGCCCCAGGAAGCAGCCTCCTTTCCCTGAACAGGGAGATACATTTTGAGAGCTAGCCAACCACTGCAGAAAGAACGTATGGGACTGAATTTCCTTTTTGTTCTTTCTGTTTGTCTTTATTATTGCTTTGAATAAGACTTCACTGAACCTGTAAAGAAAACATTCAGTCACATAGTAAGATCTTAAATATGTTAGTCTAGAAAATATATTTCACTGGAAGGACAATGGAAAATGTATGCAGTAGGGAGGAATCATTCAGCCTCGTGACAAGATAAGCCTGGAATTTCCAAGTTCCAGTGTTTTTTCTGGGAAACAGTAAGCAGCTGATTACATAGCTGGAAGCTGCTAATGTCAGTAGCCAGCTAAAAATGGACCAGGAACCGTTGCAGTAGGTGAATCCCTGGTACATTAGTAACTGCCTCTGTTTTCCCTTTGGATTGCTTCCAGCACACAGTTCCATGTATTTGAGTTAACAAGACAGCTTCCCCGCTTTTCCATGTACGCCCTGAGCAACCCAGACTCGGCCACGGAGCCGCTGAGCTTTGTCAACTGTACAACGAATGAGAGGCCGCAAAGGGTGAGGTTCTGCTGTGCTTCCTATTTCCCAGTCCTGCGTACAGATACTGCAGGTGGAGGGCTTGCAGTTAGCTTGAGATTTCCGAGAGCAAAGGAAAAACCATGCAGTGAACTGCACTGCTGGCCTTTGGAGTTTGTGTATTACAACTTGACTCTGCTTTTTTTTTCCTTCTTTAGAAGATGCCTCAATTGAGGCATTCCCTGCTTCAGGAATTCCTGCAGCTGCAGGAACAAGTGGCCTGAGAACATGAGGCATTTCAGATCTTACATTATTTATTGTGTCACGATTGATGGAATGCCAGCAGCAGGAGCTCTGTAGTGAGGGATGAATTTTGTAAACGAGCAGGGAACAGGAAAAAGGCAGCACAGTGCCCAGATAATGGCTCAGTTTCACAACAGATGAGCAGCAGTGCTGTAGATTTGGTTCTAAAAGATCTGCATCATGGGATGGCAGTAATTAGAACTGGTCATTTCCCTCATAACTGTAGGGCTCTGCTGTATTTACATGACCTTTACTGCATTAAATGGCCAAGGCAAAAACCGAGATGAAACGAAACTTTCCTTTAAATTCTTGCAGTAGAACCAAGCCTTGCTTCCCAGCTTTCTTTGGTCTCCAGGCCTGGGCTTTTGTTTTGACCTTGGGCTGTGGTCTCTGGTTGCTTGATTTGATTTTCTTGCAAATATTCAACTTCGGAGCAGGGAGTCAACTGCCCCCTTTCTAACAACTTCATGATGTGGGCTTAGGGCATGAAATTTAGTAAATGAAATTTCCAAGGTACCCTGAACTGAGAGCCCTGGTGCATGTCGCATGCAGGGACATCACGTGGTTCTCCAGGCTTTCCACCCAGGAGATGGCTGATGCTCTTCCTTTTATTTTCGCAAGGTTGTTATGTGGCTGAATCAGAGCTTCTTGCTACCAGAGGATGCAGAGTTTCGGAGTGCTCCCTTTCAGGTTTGCTTCACTTCCCTTCGTAATGCAGGACAGCTCTGCATCAAAATCAAGCCCGGTGGAGAGGTGAGTACCTTCATGGTCAAGGGGAACACCTGTTTAATTATACTCCACTGAAACTTAAGGGTGGTGCCAACATGAGGAAGTAAAAATGGAGGAGGAGTGAACAGGTAGAGGAAGTACTCATGTTTTATGGATGTTTTTGGAAACTTTTGGGTCTGTTTACTGTTAGTGAGTAAAATTCCAGGGCCAGTTAATGAAGAAAACAGCTTAGCCTACAGATCTGTAGGAACGTATTTGTTCCCACACAGAGTGGTTTCGGGGAGACACAATTTGAGGCACAAAGGCTGCCTGTAACTTTTGCACTGGTCCTGTACACACAGATGCCTCTTTGCCCCAGGCCTGAATGAAAGCCCCTTTGAAATCAGAGTCTCCTTATCTGCTTAAAGCCGTAGAGCTTGCTCATGCAACAATTTTGCCTCTTGATAGAATGAACTGCTTTGAGCCTGAGTAACCGTTGGAGGGGCAGTCCTGCCGGGCAGTTCTGGGAGATGTTTTGGCGTGGAAGAGCGCTGAAGTGCATTCTTTCCTTTCTGACAGATTTCCATCAACACAGATGATATTGATCTGGCTGGTGACATTATCCAGTCAATGGCCTCCTTTCTGGCCATTGAAGATTTGCAGGTAGAAGCAGATTTCCCTGCGTACTTTGAGGAGCTGCGGAAAGTGCTGGTCAAGGTGAGAAGGCATCGGGCATTTCCAGATTGTCAGCTAAGCAGTCGTTGGGGGCATTTATGTGACAGGATCTCTAAACTGCTTTATGTCCTTCGTGCAAATCAGCCAATGATGGCTTGCTGCATATTCTGTGCAAAGACGATGAGACACCCTCAACTTCCTCATTATTTTTTGTTCTGTGGAACGGGCCCTTGGTCCCCATGAGTTGATTGTTCAGAATAACGTAACTGTGTTGCCTGGGGGATTGAGCTGTGGATTTGGGCTGTGGATTAAGGCCTGTATCTCAGCCTGATCACCCCTTTCTGGGGACAGGGTACCTCCCCCATGGCCAGGGGGTGAGGTGAAGGAGACTGGTCCCAGGGATGTTGGTAGGTTCAGTTGGGATGTTATTTCCTATTCCACTGGGCCAAGGTTTAGCTTAAACAATTACCTGTACGCCCAGAGTGCCGGGGGCCCTTTCTCATGACTGTTTGCCTTGGACAGGTGGATGAACACCACGCGGTGAATCAGAGGCTCACTGCCGACATGGCTGAACATTCCAACCTCATCCGCAGCATGCTGGTTCAGGCAGAAGACGCACGACTCCTGGGAGATATGTGAGCAGTTGCTGCTTAGCTTGTGTGTTTTGGGTTTAGAATGGCCAGCCTTTGCTTTTCAGGCAGAAAAGAGCACAAAAACCCATGTGTGTCGTATAGGGGTTGCCTAGTTAAAACTCTTAATGTGGAGTTAGTACTTTTGCTGGTTCCACCATGAGCTCTTTTTGAGCCTTGTCTTATGCTTTAGGTAGAAAACCAGTCTGGGGAAGACAAAAGGGCAGAGGTAGGGGCTTAGCATGGAGAAGGTGGGGTGAATCAACCAACCTTGAGATGGTGAGACAATTAGAAAAGATACAGTAAGGCAAGAAGGTGATAAAAGCTATCTGTGGTGTGTGAACTTTTGAGAAACAAAGAAAGAAATTGCAGGTGTCAGTCCTTTGACTTGCTTCATTCTCTTGCTAATGTCCTACCTTTACTGTCGAGAGCAGCAGTAAAGAGGTCGGAGCTAATGCAGACCAGTGTTACTTTCACTGGGGGAAGTGGCATCTCCTCCTTGGGTTGCTGGATAAAATAACTGCAAAAATAAACCATTTTTTTCCTTGTAAGATAACGAGTATAACCAAAATGTCCAGACAAGTCTGTTGCGTTGTAGCTGACAGACATACTGATAGACATGCGGGTAACCGTGGTAGCCATCACAACTGTGTATCGCTACAGCTTTGTATCGACCAACGAGGAATGACTTTCTTGTCCCCAGAGATGCAAATAACTGGACTGAATTATTCCCCCAGGAAAAACATGAAGACACGGTACATCGAGCTGTATGATCTTAACAGAGATTTAATAAATCAATACAAAATTCGTTGTAACAATCACACGGAGCTGCTGAACAATCTGAAAGCTGTGAATCAGGCAATCCAGAGGGCTGGGCGATTACGTGGTAAGTGTGTGTGTTTGGAGGAGTCTTGGACCCCACTGAGGTGCGTAAGATGTGTTTCAGAGGCCACCTGGGTTAGTTCAGGACAAGCGACTTGAGGATTTTTGGCCTGAAGCTAAACTGAGTAGAAGTCGTCTTTCATTTTTCAGTCCTAGCCCATTGCCTGTGACAGTGAACTCTGTGAGTGTCCAGTATCATCTGGGATCACAGTTTTAGAAAGAACAGTTGAAAACAGTGGTATAGAAATGACTAGTTTCACTGCACACAATTTAAAAAACATTTTTAAAGTACTGTTTCTGTTCTTTGTTTATAATTCTGCTTAAAAAAAAGCTATCATCTTAAGCAAGGCTGTTTATTATTAGTTCTGTAGGTCTTTGAGGAAGGAGGTATTTTTGTTTGTGTTTATAGCATCCCCCTTTCAACAAGCCCTTTAAGCGCTACAGAAAATACTTCTTTAAAGAAAGGAGGTTTTTTTTACATATTAGAAAAAAAGGTGGCACTTCACCATGTATTTATAAATACTTGAAAGAAACCCCAAAATTTTGAGGCTAGACCTAATAAATATTTTTACCAGTTTCTTACTCAGTAACTGAAGTGTTTTTTTTTTTCTTTTCTTTCCTTTTTTACTCTTTACAGTTGGCAAGCCTAAAACACAAGTGATCAGTGCTTGTCGGGATGCAATAAGAAGCAACAACTTTAACATGCTGTTCAGGATAATGTGTGTGGGGACAGCCTCTTCTTGATGTGACTGGTGGCACAGCAGTTGCACAGAGGCAGTGTTTCCATGCGGCGGGCAGATAACCACTTGTCATTACTGATCTGTTAATTCAGTCCCCTACTCCCCTGTAGGGTGAAGTAATTGCAAAGGTAGCATTTTAGTTAAGCCATCAGGCGATAAATGTTATTATGCAGGCCAAAGGACAGCAAGCTTCGCAAAGAAAGCATCGGAGTTTAAGTGCGGATGTGATATTTATGCAAGACAGAGGTACGACCTTGGAACAGTTATTTTTCTTACAGTAACTTATTTACGTGTTTTAATATATTTTGTAGTTAAGGCGTTTGCCTTTTCCATTAAAACATAGGCTGGTTTGACTGCCTTTTGGTCTGATTTAGTTGGGGAGATGCATACAGTTAAGTTTACTTCTTGAAAAAAAGAAAACAACCAAATGACTTTTCTGGGTTTGCTGTGTAGTCTTAAACTCTCTGTGTCGGAGAATCCCGAGTTTCATTGCAGGGATGTGCTGCTTTCTAGCTAAACTGCAATTCAGCGCACTAGAAGCACCAAAGGGATAACACCTCCGTGCTGGCTTTTAAGCCAGAAAGTCTTTGAAAGCTGTTCAGTTCCATGGTTCATGCAGGGAGGAAGCAGTCTGTTTCATATCCGACACTTTACCCACACCTGGATTGAAGGAAGTTTTGCTTCCAGCTACTGGTTCTGTGCTGCTGCTGGAAAAAACTGCAGATGCTGAGGTGGGCAAGGATGCATTTCAGGAAAAACAAAAACAAACCACACACCCACCAAGCTGGTGCATACTTACGAAGAGCTGGCAGTATTTAACGGGATCTAAAAAAGAAGGTATTGAACAATCTCTTGGCTCCTGGCTCAAACCTGTTTATTAATTGTGGGATCTCTTAGAATTGCATTAAAGTATTACAGTAAGGCTGTATCTTAGATCTAAAGATACTTTAGAACCTTTGCCAAAGCAAATTTCTTCTAGAAGCTAAAAATATCCTGCACAGAATGGAGCTTGGGCCCCACTGCTCCTAGCTCCTGTGCTGTTCATCCCATCTAGCACTGTATGGATCAGTGTTTGCAGCGTGGGCAGGGAGGAGGCACTCCACCTCTGTGCAGCAAAGTTTTTGGGTAGCTTCTTGGGGCTGCCGGGAGCATTCACATCCTGTGGTCTGTCTCTTACTTGCTGTGGTGGGTTGACCCTGGCTGGAGGCCACCAAAGCTGCTCGCTCACTCTCCTCCTCAGCTGCACAGGGGACAGAAAATACAGCGGAAGGCT
>NW_010550918.1:46674-56414 GCF_000687285.1 Phaethon lepturus | reverse complement strand
TTAAATAACTGCGTGTCATTTATACCATCTATGATGTGCACATTCTCCGTGGGTGAAAAGGAACCTGCCTCAAAAAGCAGAGATGCAGCTGTCCGCTAGAAGCCCTTTAGGACAGTACATACTACATTTTATGGATAGTCCACTGGATAGCTGAGCATGACTTCTAGCAGCAGAGGGTACAGGATGATATCCTTCTCCCTTTGTCATCGGTAATAGTTTAATGATTAATTTCATGATGTTTAGAGCATCACTCATAGACGTTTGGATGTCATTACGCATTTTTGGGGTGCAGGAACATCTCTGGCATCTATCACTGAACCAGTTCTGTTTTTTTTTTAATTTTCCCCTCACCAGAAGAGTTTCCACAAGCTCTGTACTGATACTGCAAAATACCTGGCAACCTGCAGAGAAGGAAATGTAAATGAACTAGTATGAAAACTGTTGTTTGCTCCCATTAACCTAACACATTATAAAGATGTGATAGCATTTACCATAAAACATGGTTTTCTTTTAATTTATAGACTTCTTTACATCCATATTCTTGTACCCTTAAGGGCCATAAAGCAAAACACGAACAGAAAACACAAAATGAATAAAATATATCTTGGCTTAATTTGTGTCAAAATCACAACAAAATGAGGAAATACAATCAGCTTAGTCGCTGTTTTGCTTTTATTTATAAAGGTTACTGTTCCAGGCTGCTTTAATTACAATCACAGTAGTTGCTAAACTGTGGCAGCACAGAGAAGGCTGTGTCACACCTTGACAGACAGATTAGTATCTAGTTCTAAATGGGGAACACTTATTTTAAAACTAGTTCTGTAAATCATTTGCCAAAACCACGGTTTCTGCGGCCTCTCTCCATCATTATTTTTTGACAAGTGCATTTTCTTTTAATTTCATGTGACTTAGTGGATAGTTGTTCCCAGCTGGATGAAAGGAACGGAAAAGTTCCTGTACAATGCTGTGTAAGGCTTCTGTATGAATGGTGTATGGAGCTGAGTCACAGAATCACAGAATCGTTAAGGTTGGAAAGGACCTTGGAGATCACCAAGTCCAACCGTTAACCCAATCTCTTCCCTAGGGCAGAGCAAAATATGTTGAACCAGATTTAATTGCTGAAAAACAGTAACATTCATTTTTATCAACAAAATTGGTGCAACATAGGAAAATGGAGAAGGGAATACCAGAAAGCACGCAAAACAATGCTGATATTTTTCTTTTATCACTACAACACATCTAAGGCCTTCACAATTTTTTAAAAAGTCAGAGAAACAAACAAACTAAAGTCCTATCATATTGGAATTGCTCTTTCTATAACTCTCTTAAGGACCATACAAATCCTGTTACTATTTGATTGAATGGCCATAGTTTGGTGCGTTGTAATCTGCTCATAGCTTTACAGTGTACGGTTTATTGCTGCTTGCTGTGCTTCTGTGAAGCAACGTCCAGCAAACAAAAATATGCTGCATCTTAATAAATTCTCTCTGAAGAAAGTAAATAGCATACTGAGACTTACACTGCTACACAATGCAAAATACTTTGCGATCAGGGCGGAGTTGCTGCTTCTCAAATAAAGTATTTAAAAAAAAAAAAGAAAGTTACAAAAAAGTCCTTTTTTTTAATTAACAAATGGAACCTTGTGGTACGTAGGGGGGGTGGCAGGAGAAGCTCTATCATTGTTTGGGTTGAAGGGATTAATTAATGACACATTAACAATGGATACTACAATCATATATTACTTCCTGATTTTGATTTTTTATAGCATAAATTATAAAGCTAAAGCTGTGGTTTTCTTTGGTTTTTATTTGTTGGTGGGTTTTTTAATTACAGATAAAGTAAATGCCTCCTCCTGGCCCCTAACTGAAATATGTTTTCTCCCTTTAAAATATTAACTAGTAAGGGAGTATATTATAGACAGTGTTATTTCAAAAGCATAGCCAAATTTGATCAGTTATTCAAGGAAGAAAATAATGTGATCACAAAAGCCTGTTGTGCTATAAGTACACTGAACATACAATGTATGTTGACTCCATTCTGTTTACAAGAAGCTTCTGAAATATTAGGAGTTTACCCTTATTTTACAGATCATTACATCAAAAAAGAGAAGGGAAATTATCTCAGATAATTCAGCTAGACAGTAATAATCCACAGAAGTCTGGGAATAGATGCTTCTCTGTAGCTAAAGTTCTTCTGCTTTCCTTGGAATTGCCGAGCGAAGCTGCTGAAAGGAGAAACAGCCCAGATCTCTCCTTTGCCCCATGCGCTGAAGACAGTATGTGCCTTGCAATATGACAAACAAAAAAGGCAAATTCAGTTACATGCCAAGGCACTCAATTTGCCCAGTTTTGATTCAAAGGTTGAAGGTATGGATGAATTTAATTAGAGAAATTTTCCAAATTTTAAGCCAGGTATTACCGTGTGGTACTGGTTTGGAGAATATAATGAGGTTTTTTAATCATTTAACTGGTGTAGTGCAGATGTAGGAATCATAAAATCCACTTTTTCTGAGTGTCAGACCCAGCAGCAGATAACACAGAAGTCCTAATACCTTATGTTTGTCGCTCAGCAAGCACAAAGAAGGAGAAATTTCCCATTCAAGTATATATCAGAAAGTTGGTTTAACAGAATGTTTTCCCTTCCTCGCGTTATGTTTGAGTTCATTGAATAACAGAATATTTACAATTGCATTGCTGATTTGGAGGGATTCAGTTCTACCACAGAAGACTGTTTTAAGAGCTTTTTTCACAGCAAGGAAATTATTTCCACCATTAAATTATTTTTTTTAAACCAGACTGGTTTAGCATAGCTGGACAGACATTGAAACTTCTAAACATTACCCAGCAGTCTGTTGGATATATAAACTCACAGTTTTCTCGTAAGAAATAAGTTACATGTGTTCAATGACCTCAAATGACCGATAGGATTTTCAGAAATGTATCGCAATATGCAGGGTGGTTTGCTTCTGAATTATTTTGTTTTTTGTAATATAGAGCATCAGAAACACCTGGTTGTAGAGTGCAGACATAATGCTGACATTTATCAATCTCTCTTTAACCAAAGGATTACTTACTGCTGAGGAAAGGGCTAGTGAACTACCTCAAATCTCAGCTGGGCTGCACAGAGGGGATTTAAGATAGCAAGGAAAATTTTAGAGGATCTCAAATATGCCAAGAACCATGAAAAGCCAAATGCATCTGATCCTGTGTCAACATCTGTTCATGTTAGTTGAATCGGTTCATGTTAGCTTTTAAAGTCATTTCACATATCACCTCTGATCTCTTATGGGCAAGAAATGCATAATAGTCCTTTGAGCTGAAAAATGCTCATTTCATACCTCTGTTAGATGTTATTTGCCATAGACTCTCTTGGGGTCCTGTCCTTGATTATTACATTGATATATCAAAGAGCTGTAACGTGAAGTGGAATGACAGACCTAAAAGGTTCCATAATTGTGAATTTACTGTGGTTTTGTTCATACTTCACTCGTAATGCAAGAAATGAGGGCATAAAAGCAGGGAGAAGGGTAACAAATAAGTTATGGAACTCACTGCTTTAGAGCACTGTAACACTAACTTTCAATAGGTCTAAACACTGAAATATAGGGATTAATTTTTTAAAGACAATTTATTTTGTTCCTTATAATTATGTTATTTAAACAATAGTGCGAATAATATGACCTTAGAACAGAGCCTAATAATATTTTTTCTGGCATTGTTTACATTCCCTACATATAAGATCGATTTGAAACAAGCAGAATCTCCTCCATCTTGAAAAACTCTTTTTCCTCTAAGAAATTGATAAAAATGAACCTTCTAAACCAAAACATCTAGCATTAACTTTTTAGATGAAGAGGCAATATTTTCTTCAAGAAAACAGTTCCCTTGACTGATGGCCATGATTCTTTTATAGCCCAGGGTACAGCTGGCTTTCTGGACTGCAAGTGCACATTGCTGGCTCCTGTCCAAATTTTCATCTACCGATATCCCCAAGTCCTTCTCCATAGGGCTTCTCTCAATCCATTCATCCCCCAGTCTGTACTCATACTGGTAATTGCCTCAACACAGGTGCAGGACCTTACACTTGGCCTTGTTGGACTTCATTATGTTCACATGGGCCCATTTCTCAAGCCTGTCAAGGTCCCTCAGGATGGCATCCCTTCCCTCTAGCAAATCAGCCGCACCACTCAGCTTGATATAATCCACAAACTTGCTGAGGGTGCACTTGATCCTACTGCCTACGTCATTAATAAAGATATTGAACAGTATCGGTCCCAATACAGACCCCCGAGGGGCATCTCTTGTTACTGATCTGATGCAACCGTTGACTGCAACTCTTTGGACATGGCCATTCAGCCAGTTCCTTATCCATTGAGTAGACCATCCATCAAACCCATATCTCTCCAATTTAGCAACAAGGATGTTGTGTGGGACCATGTCAAATGCCTTGAAAGAGACTCAGAGAGATTGCAAATAAACACCCTGAGACTTCTGGAAAGCTGGAAGACCTAGAGAATCCAGCTGGTTTTGGATGTGTACTTGAATTAAGTGTCGTTATAGGTACCTTCAATCCACAAATCTTAAAAAGCTTTCCTACCGTTAATGACATCATTCCTTGCACAGTGCTGAAGGGAATATATTTTCTTATCTTTATTTTACAAATAGGGAAAACAAAGGAGCAGAATGTTATTTTGCAATAAGCCAAGTATTCTCAACTCCCACTGGTTTCAAGGGGGAAGACTGCAGAATTGAGCTTGCAGAATCAAAGTTACAAAAGACCTCTAGGCTGGATTTTTTACACGTGTTTATAGCCTTCCATTTACACAGCACTTCTGAATGTCTATCCACAGTTTTATGTAATAAACCAATTTAAGAACGTCTCATTTAAAAGATTTGCCTACAGGACTGTGGTCAGCTTTTAATAAAGGGGAAACTGAAGCTCAATCTCTCAGTTGCTTCCTGTACTCTTCGCCACAAAAGCATCCCTTTGATGTCTTCTTTTTTTTTCCTCACTAAGTCATACCTTTTGTATGACCCTAGAAAAATATTCATGGAGAGGTTATCAAATAAGAACAGTGAGAATAAGAGCATATGGTTGTTGTGTAGGTTTTTTTTTTAATTCCACGTCTGCATGCTGATTTTATGTGAAAATGTTTCAAGAAAATCTGTTTGATGGGAGAAATAAGTAGCATAAAATGCATGGAGCAGATACCTTTTCATCAAGAGATTGATGAGAAGAATTTTTTTTCCATTGGGGAATCCTTAATTTCTAAAATTGGAAACTAAGGAGACAAAACTGTTTTTGATGGAGATTGTATATCTGTCTTTAATCAATTGAATGTTCTTAGTGGTTTTGCAAATACGAATTTTACTAGCCCTAAGAGACGCTGGAAGCTAAAATTATTTCTATAATACTTAAGTATAGCACTTAGTTGGATATATTTAATGATGTTTAAATGAAGATTTCAAACTGTCTGTACGTTAAGCCTCAGCATTCTCCAATATTATAGGGCAGGTGAAGCAAATCCCTCTGGACGTTTAACTCTTCTTCAAATAACGTGCATTAATTTATAAGCTGATCAAATTATTCTGTAGTCGTTATTCATTTTTTACTTCCTTCATATCTTCTCCCCGTTCACTTTGCATTGCTCCAGATGACGGATTAATTTTAAATATTTATAATGTATTATGATGCTACTGAGAGGCCCGGCTAGGGTAAGGTCCCCCAGAGTCACCTTTGTATGTCATGTTCTCGCTCTACTGAGTTTCTATGACAAGGTGCTACGTTCACTCTCTGAGTGTGTAGCTTAACTGATGTTTAATGCATCCTAATAAAAAATCAAAGCACGGGAAAATTTAGCTTGCAGTGATTAGTTTAGTTTACTCCCACTAAAGGACCTTGACATTTTTGCACACTGCTGTGCATCCTGTAAGACCGAACATTCACCTTGGTAGCAACAAGATAGGTCCACTCTCTAACAAACTAAAAAGTTATTGGTTTTATTTCTAGTTAAACGATCCTCATTTTCCATGGTTTGTTTTTCATGACCTATTCCCTTTTATTCCACAGTGATATGCTGAAGTAATTTTACTCTCAAAATAGTATGTATCTTAAGTAACACTCCTCACTGTTGGCTGAAACTGAAAAATAATAATGCAAAATAGCAATATGAGCGTAGGAGGAAGGGGTCAAAATTTGCCGTGCTACCCATTAACATAACACTGCATGTAGGCATGTTACTCCATAGTAGAGAAAGGAAAAATATTTTTCTTTTTCATGAAAATTAGTGATATCTTAAAACCAAAAATCCTTTCTGCATTGAGATGAAAACAAGAACTTTAATGGTTTAACGTGAAGTAATGAGAAAAAATATGTACCATCCAAGTTGAACTTATCTCTCTCCTGGATATTTGTCCTGGATAGACAGGTCTGATTTAAAACAAGTTTTGAAATGCTGTTTTCATAGTCGTGATGTTAGCATGCAACACACCAAATTACTAATTAGTTGGGTTTCTTTGTTTCTTTTTCTATACATATATATATTTTTGTGAGTACATGTTGACACATTTGTATCTATGTATATAGATAAGAAATACATGCACTGGCATGTATATAATATATGGTTCTATGCATGAATATATTTATATAAGCAATGAGTGTTTTCACAAAGAAATTGTACCTCAGCCTGAAATGCTTTTCTTAAATAAAGTTCCATGGAAACCACTATTTTCTTGTGAAATGCTTTCTTCTTCTTAAAAGAATTACAAAGAATTGTAAATGAACTTTTTTACCAAACTTATCCAAAAGGCATGACCTAACTTCATAAAAATGAAAAGAATGTATAGGCAGGAGGCAGAAGAACATGAGAAATAAAGGACAAATTGACCTTTGTCTACATAGACCTATTAATGAGTAATAAGCAATTAGGAAGAAAAAAAATATATGGTTGGAAACCAGGCATCTTACAAGGGCTAAATCACTGTGCCTTCCACCTGCAATTGTAATCTGTTCTTATGCAAATAATTTAGTGAGACATCATCTGCAGAGTGAGGACATGCCATAATGGAAGAGGACTCAACATGTGAGATCTTAAAACCAAATGAAATGCGAAGAATACTCAGTACCAAGAAGCTTGTATTTGCAATGATCTAATGATGACATGATATTGAACAGCACATGCCTTTCCTGAAATAAAAACATTATATTTATATTAAAAGCCTCATAATATTTATAACTGACTGAGTGGGTGCCTTATGGTGTTACAGAAGAAGGCAGCTTAATGTAAGGCTAATCAGGAACAAAATGCCAGCGGTCTGACATACCTGCCACTGAAAGCATATATCACAGAGACAGCTGGCAGGGATATATTCGTCTGACATTCAAATTTTTATCATTTAATGCATATATACAGTCTGTGATGATAATATATTGACCAAAGTTTGAATGCCTCGAAGACTTGCCCCCAAGTCTCACATTCAGTCTGCCTTCTGCATGTGCCTTGGTCAGCCAAGAAGTAGGTAAGAGATGTAAGGCATTGTTCATTTTGGAGGGCATGGGGACATAACAACAACTGTTTATTCAAATACATAAAATGCATAAAATATCCTCTTTTGGTAATAAAGGCATTTTATTTCTTATTAGAGAGGTGATCGTCTCATCTTTTGTCACAAAGAGGCTTGGTATGAACTCTGACATGTGAAATTTTCATAGCTGTGTGTTGGTTTATCAATAAGTAGCATATTACTGAAAGGTAAATATTTGAAAAGTCCTGGGGATTTGTTTTAATCGGCCACTCTGTTCCTTAGTCTTATTCCAAATATTTGGTTACCATACAGCTATAACAGCCCTATCCAATTTCTTCTTCTTAGTGATAAGAAACTTTTGATTCTGGTTTTATTCTGACACCACAGAATTTAGACGATAAGACTTAAACTGCTGGGACCTAAACTCTTGGGGCATGCTTGCAACTAGTAAAAACATGTGCTCTGTTAGCAACAAAGTCTTATTCTTAGTATAAGAATAAAATAAGGGTATCTTTAGAATAACTTTGACAGGGAATTTTTTCTTTTGATACTGTAAGTTCATGGCTACCAGCACCTGCTCTCTATGCAGAGAAGTCACATGGAGCCATGACTAATGCTAAATATTTCTTTTGAGGTTAACCTAAGTGATGTTTTTCAGATGGAATCTATCAGGTCCCTGGAACATGCTCTTGTCTACAAATTCTTCCCGCTGCATTGTATTGCTCTTCCACAAAATGTTAAACGTCTTGATTTGCATTTGCATGAGTTGATTGAACCCTTGTTCTTCTTTGCATGCACAATGGTTGCATTTTATCCTCCCTTTTTTTCATTCTAGTTCTTAGTTCGTGTTTCTTTCAGAGCCATTGTTATATGCGCTTAATTTTCAAATCATTTTATATATATTTTCTGTAACATCTTTTTCTATTATCACTGTGAATTGTGATAAAAACATTGTCTGTATTTTCTTTCCTTTTTATTTTATACTCTGCTCACCTTTTGAAATCTCCAGTCGCATCTTCTGATGAAGACTGAATGAAATACACTCTTAATTTAGGAAATTTTTCCATGCAGTAGTTACATCAGATTGTTTTTCCAAGAAAAAAAATCAAAGAAACTCACATTTTTATCAATTCATATTGTAAGCAAAATTTTCAATAGTACCATTGTACTCATCTGTGTGGGAGATTTCAGAAAAAAGAGTCCTCATTTTTACTAAAAGAGCCTTTTTGTATTCTCCACTATGAGAACAGAATCCTCCTCCTTACAGATCAGATAAATTACTTAAATTGATACATTTTAGGAATAACTCATATTTTCATAAAGTATTTCTCATCTATATTTTTCTTTATGAATTACAGATATTGCTATGATGACTTGTTGAAATAAAAGTGACTAGCAGGTTTAAGGGTGAAACGGGAGAAGACACTTAGGTCCTTTCACCCACATGCATATGTACGCATGTTTTACGGTAGAAGAATGAAGCTTTTTTTTTTGGGGGGTGGGTAGTAAAATCACCATTTCAAACTCAGATAACTAAAGTAAAACATCTCTTGGCAACTTGTCAATGTGATCTAATTTATTTTTACTATTGAAGATGTTAAGATAATTCCTCTCTGAAAAGTGGGCCGTACGTGCAAGTGCTTATTGCAAATATGACTGCAGATTTTGATGCCCATTCAGAGTAAACACCGGGAATTTCCTGATGTCCAGATGGAGATTGGTGACAAGTGGTGTCCCTCAGGGGTCCACATAGGGACCAGTGTTCTATAATACCTTCATCAATGACATAGTGGGATTGAGTGCACCCTCAGCAAGTTTGCAGGTGACACCAAGCTGAGTGGTTCAGTTGAGGTGGCTGAGGGATGGGATGCCATCCAGAGGGACCTGGTCAAGCTCGAGGAATGGGCTTGTGTGAACCTCATGAGGTTCAACAAGGCCAAGTGCAGGGTCTTGCATATGGGTCAGGGCAACCCCCAGAATCAGTACAGGTTGGGGGATGATGGAATGCAGAGCAGCCCTGCTGAGAAGGATTCGGGGGTCCTGGTGGATGAAAAGCTGGACAGGAGCCAGCAATGTGCGCTCACAGCCCAGAAGGCCAGCTGTGTCCTGGGCTGCCCCCAAAGCGGCGTGGCCAGCAGGGCCAGGGAGGGGGTTCTGCCCCTCTGCCCCGCTCTGGGGAGACCCCCCTGCAGGGCTGCGTCCAGCTCTGGAGCCCTC
>NW_010550918.1:37954-46215 GCF_000687285.1 Phaethon lepturus | reverse complement strand
CAGGCTGGGAGAGCTGGGGGGGCTCAGCCTGGAGCAGAGAAGGCTCCGGGGAGACCTTCCTGCAGCTGCCAGGGCTGAGAGGGGGCTTATAGGAAAGATGGGGACTATTTTTAGCAGGGCATGTTGTGACAGGTCAAGGGGAAATGGTTTGAAATTATAAGAGGGCAGATTTAGATCTAAGGAAGAAATTATTCCCAATGAGGGTGGTGAAACCCTGGCCCAGGTTGCCCAAAGAGGTGGCAGATGCCCTATCCCTGGAAACATCCCAGGTCACGCTGGACGGGGCTCTGAGCAACCTGATCTGGTTGAAGATGTCCCTGCTCACTGCAGGGGGTTGGACTAGATGGCCTTTAGAGGTCCCTTCCAACCCAAGCTTTTCTATGATTCTATGATTTATGAACAGGTCTTTATACCACCTATTCCCCCTAAACAAATGTTATAAACTAGGACCATCGCTATCCTAGTCAGTCTGTAAAAACACCAAACTCAAACACAGTCAGTAAACCAGTCACATCAGGCGTGATTTGCACTGGGCCGTGCAGACAGTACTTCTTCTCCAACATCCAACATCTACAAATAGCCTGTGATAGCTATGATCCTAACTTAGTCCTTACACTTAGGGTTGGAGGGGAATCAGGACCATGAGCACCAAGCTGACACCATATGAGACAAATCTGGACTTGGAATCACTTTGTAGAGACGATCAAGGTCTCCCGTTCTGATTTAGACCTAGTCTGGAAACGATATGATCAGATTCAGGTGATGCTGTGCCAGACAAACATTGCTCTCTTTTGGAGTGGACTAGGTGTGACTGTTACCAGCATCTATGATTCATCATTAAACGAATTCTGAATGCAAAAGAGAGTGCTGGAACTACCTATAGTCCCTAAAATTCTATAACTTACCTGCCACTTCTCTGTACCACCTTACCTTTCCTTTCATTTAATGAGACTGCAAAGCGAGAGGGAAGATAAATTATCTTCAGTGGTTTATATATCTAAGATACAGGGCCTTGTATAAAAATTATGGTGGATGTATATGTGATTGATTAGAGCGTGTTGTTTGTATTGTATTTGGAAATGAAAATGTAGGAAGGAGGGAATTTCAATAGCAAAGTGGAAATGGTTGTCATCAGGATTAATGTTATATGATCATTCATGTCTGCCTTATCTCACACTAAGTTTTCTTTAGTGGAATTTTAATAACGTAGACTTTATTGTGCATTACGGTGTTCAGATCCTGCCAATGTTTAGTTGAGCTGGTTAATTTACAGGAGCTAATTTAAAAGGTAGCTATTGTATTAGGGGATCTGTCCTGTTGGATTGATAAGGCAGCTTTTAGGATATTATTTCCAGAGGAAAAGGATCTTCATCTTTTCTTCTCATCTATACCCTTGCTCTACAGTTTCTAATTATTCAAGTGTGAAGGGAATTTCCTTCATTTATAGACACAAACATCTTCACCACACAATTTATGAGGTTGTCTGTAAAGCTAACTTATTATTTTGGCTTGTAAGTACTTCTATAGGACTTTATAATATATTATGTTTGCATGTAGGGATAAATTTCAATTCTATCTCATATAATCCTGACTTGGAGAGAAATTTTTCCCCAGCAAACATTTAATGTATTTACTCACAAATTTTATCATCAAATATAATCATTCAGCATACAACTCATGCATGCTTATAACACTTCACAAACACTTTTCTCGCCACTGAAATTGAACCACTGAAGTTGAACGTGGCAGCTATTTAACAATTCTCAACTGTGCAATGTGAGAGTTTAAACAGAAAATGGCCTTACTACTTTCCCATCTTTAATGCATATTCAAACCTTTTCCATCAGCTGTCATTAGTTTCATAAATTCCTTCCTGTGAGGCACTGACTGCCATCTCTGTTGTCACTCTGAACTGAACCCTGGTATCTTCTTGAAAGATTTTATTCTATATTGGTCTTCATACAGTTCTCAGCACTGTAGTATTTAGTGAAATTTCAAATAATCCATTAAAAAATGTGACTGACAAAATTAAATTCTCTGGCGTTCCTGTAGCCAACTCTCATCTGTTCATCAGCCACAGTGAAAGATGTAAAAAACATTTAGCAGTAAGAGGTTTCATATGCTCACACATCTTTTGTGTTCACTTTCTGCACACACCCCGACAATAAAGTTTTACTGTCACAAATGTTCACAGCAAATGAAACTCAAAGGCTCATATGAGCGTCTGCAGAAGGTGATATTTAAATCTGCACATGAAGGCATCCTGTGGGAAGTCCTTCTGTGTCCTTCCATTCAAAGAACAGGAAGATAGGAAACATGGCATATTTTCTAATCAAAAGTGATGAGCATCACATGTTGAATCTCAAACGTTTTCACTTAGTCCCCAGGGCAAAATGCTGGAAGTTGACAATGGTGAAATAAAGGCACACAGCACCCCATCTAACACTCATTAAAATAAAGGAAAAGACAGTTTGAAATTGGACTAGGCCCATCGGTCCCAGTCTAGTAAGGTACTCAAGCATGTAAGAAATTTTATTGTCTTTGAGGATACTACGAATGTATTTGAAGTTATGAACATGGTCAAATGCCAAGTTGCTTTGGGACCAGAATAAATGAAATTAAGGAAACTGTAACTTGTCCTCTGGGGAAAAGAAAAAAAGAAGCTAAATTTGCTCAATACATTTTAAATGTTTAACAAAGCATATCCTCCATTTCAATAGAGGTATCCAAAGAAAGTCTTCTACAGTGTTTCACTGGCAGAATGTTAAACGGTTCACCTTTTTGAAGTGACAGAATACTAGATGCCATCACACATGTCCAGATGCTTGGAAACATTCCAGGTCAGGCTGGATGGGGCTCTGAGCAACCTGATCTACTTGAAGATGTCCCTGCTCATTGCAGGGGGGTTGGACTAGATGGCCTTCCAACCCAAAGATTCTATGATTCTATAATTCTTTGATCAGACAATTTCTCCAAATCTTTGGGGTTTTTTGCAAATTATTGTTCTCTATTACTCAGGTATGTTTTTGTGAAAAGATGAGAATTATAAACCTTGCTTTTCCTCTTTCCCCTTACAAACACAGAGAAAAGCATGTCAACAAAAGTCTACCCAAACAAATATACTTAAAATCTTCATATTGCGTAACTCCATGCCCCACGCTGGATTCTGTAGGTAAAACCTATTCAGAACACATCCTCCAAACATTTTTTTCCCCAGAATCTTGTGTTATTCTTTGAAATATTTTATTAAAATACTAATAAAATCTGAGAGTTTTGTTTCCATAAGTTTATCAGAGCTATGTATTATGTCTGTAGATAAATTCTTCTGTCCTTCTTAGGTTAAGAATGACCTTACTCTGAATACAATTCTAGTGATGCTGAGTGTAACTACTGGCACAGCCAACATCAGTAGATATGATGTTGCTTGTACATCCTTTAGGAAGACAGATTATTCAAAAATATTTCAGAGGAGTTTTGCATCTGAGGAATATCAAAGCTAAGTTGTGTCTGGAATATGTTGCTGAACCTATGTTTTAAATTACCTAAACATGAAGAAAAACTTCATACACGAAAGCAATAGAAAATGAAACTTTGTAGGTAATAACATAAGGAACAGGCAGAGGCAATGGACCATGTTAATACTGTAATTTTAATTTGAAGTGATAGTCTTTTCTGATTGTAAGTCATTGCTTACTTTCGTCCTTTAATGTCTCTGTACATAAAATGTGCCAATTCCCAGGTTGCTCATCAAAGAAATATCTATTCTCAAAAATATGGAATGTACATTATTGGAATGTTTCATTTTGGTTTGTTATCAACTTTGTCATGGAATGAAAGATATTCAATTTCAGACTGTATGCAAAAGAGAAATTATTGATACTTCATCTGTTGTTGTCATGACAGTTAAAGACCTTTCCATATTTCAATACTGAAATCTTAAATTTTATACCTTACCTCTCAGATATTGAATAAAACCCAAATTCTTAACAAACCTTAAGTTTAAAAATAACATCATGAATCACAGCTCATTAACTTTTCTCTAACATGTTTCCTTTGTAACTTATCACTCTGTGGATGTGCGCATCCAAACATTAAAAATCAAATTTCATACCTGCATAAAGCATTGAAATAAATGGTTTTATACTGGCGTAAAAAAACAGTGATGAACTGGGCTCTTATCCTGCTTATTTTGTTCTCTTGGGAAATAAGAAAGGAAGACAAAGACAAGTAAAACATCAAGAGGAAGATCAAATGTGAGACAACATAAATGGCCTGAAATTGATTCCTTTTACTTTGGTGACATTTCATTAACTTCAGTGAAGTTTTGGAGGATTTTTATAGAAAGGCAAGGGAGAAGAAAATAGGGAGAAAGGAAAGAAAGTCTTTTCTTCCAGACCCCAATAGCCTGATTTGCTGAACTGTGATTTTATATAGGGAAGAGCAACACACTACTTTCAACTCTCCAAAATAACCTTATCTCTCATCTCTTTATTCACATGTGGCTTTGCAGGTCATTTGTATCAAGATTTTCTGTGGAAAATCCTAGCCGTACAGCAGTCCAGAAAAAAGGCTTGCACACAAAACTGCCTAATCACAACTCTGGTATTTTTAAAGGAAAGTTCTCTTCAGCTTACTTAGTAGACACAATAACAGGCTGTGACTGCTTGATTATTCAGAAATGTTCCAGGAAGATGGTTCATCTAAGGAGACCAAATACATTATGTTTTCTATCTACTGGTGACTATTTTTAGTTACTTTAACCAGAACAAAATGTACAGACACACAGCCACCGCGAAGCTTCTTAATTAAAATTAGGCAATGAATAGCAGTCTGTATTTGGAATACCCCTTGTTCTAAATATTCAGTGGGAAAAAATGAATACTAAAATATTTCCTGACTTCAAAAATCAGGCTGCAACCAGAATTAGGCCAAAAGTTTCTGTTATTTTTATCATTGTAGAGTTTAGTACTTCTCCTAGCTTAGGAGAAACATGAAAATTTGGGATGGTAGTCAGCTTGGACATTCTACTATATCTAAATGCAGATGCCTATATGTGAGAGTCTTGAGTCAGTTCCTGAAAACCAGCCATCTGGAGCCATTTCAAACACGGTGGTAGATCTGTGCATCTCCATAAGTTTAAAACGTGTGACACACGATCTGTGAAAAACATGCATCCTCTGGACTGGTGGTTGCAGGCCATGTAGGATGTCCTAGACCGTCTCAAATGACACTAGATGCTTTTGGCGAATGAATTGGACCCTAAGATCCCATGGTAGCCACTGGAGCTCAGATAAGAGCTGTTCAGTAGACACCTCCAGCGAATAGCTCTTCACGCTCTCTTAGGTTTACAGCCAGGGCAGGTCTAATCGGCATTGTCATTACCTGCATATACAGAGGTAAGTTCAGGTGTCCTTGTCCGAGTGCTGGGCCCTACTTCTACTGGACAAACCAGTGTCATGGCAGTCAAGAAAACTACTCTGCTGTAGCAAATTTAGAATTGCTCCGTGATTGTAGAACAGCTGATGAAAAAATATTAATAAATGACTGTGTCTTGAAAACAAACCAATAAAATGCCCTGTAACTCAGGTATGGTACTACGTACTCTGTTTAAGAACCTGTTCGACATCAATATTTTCATACAGCTGGTTCTCTTGTTCTTTAAAATCTGTCAATTCCGTTTTCTTTTTAAAATAAATTTTAAAAACCTTTCATGACAGTCAGTCCACATCGGTGTGAAAGCAAGTTTTATAGCCAACAAAAATCCATTAAAATCTGTATTCCTTATAGAAACATTGATGCAGCTGCTGGTGTGAACAGCAGTGCCCTAAGGTATGCCTATATTATTTTGCGAATGATGCATGCTGTGAAGGGTGGTTGAGCGCAAAGCTGCCAGATGCTCTCTGTGACTTGCATATTTGTAGGTCATTTGTGCATTCTGATGGCTGAGGTGTAAATGATAAAATTATGGAACAAAAAAAAATCTGTATCAGGCCTGAAATTTGCCTCATGACTGCAATGATACAGCCTTAGATCAAGTTTTAATGTGACTAAATTTAATTCAGAAGAAGCAGACTTGTGTCATGATTCCACCTGTTGTCAGCTGCTGATAATGCAGTTTTATGTCCCGTGCTTTCAAAGGTTGCAATTGTGATGCAAATGTGCTTATATGTATTTATTGATCTCATGCATAACTTTCACCTTTATTCATCCCGGAGGGATCTTGATTGTTTTGGTTTCTGAGATGAGTGCTATGTGGAAAGGACCAAATTCTTCTCAGTCTTTATAAAAATGCAAATGTGAAGTGATCACTCATTGTGATGTTATCTAGAGATCTCAACAGATGTTTAATCCCTTGTGATATTCTCCTGTCAGAGTAAAGAGGAACTCCTGAAGGTCTTCTAGGTTAAATTCACCGTCAAGAAGATTGAGGTGAGAGGAAACAGTGCGATGGAGATGTTTACAGCAAATACTCCTATATAATATGAAATATGTTGATCAATCATCTAGAGATAGATTTGAAATTACTCCTGACAGAATTTAGAAATGATCCAGAGATTGTGTTATATTAAATAAAAAGGGGGTGCACCAACCACCCGAAGAAGTTTGTTTTACTTGGTAATTTTGGATCTCCCAAAGTATGCATCAGCACAGCTGAATAAAGCATTGGAGATCGGGGAACAATGAATGCCAGTCACACAGAATGGGAGACTGGAAATTTATAAGGAGTTATTAGGATTTAAGGGTCATAGTAGTCAAGAAAATCAAACTTTTTGTACAATGATGTGCCTGTCATTTCTGATGTATTAAGCAGTGATTAGTTCATTAAAAATGAAAGTTAATAGTAGCTTTGCATGTGGCATCTGTGAGCCTAGTACCTGAATACTGTGTACTCAGTGAGTGCTCAGTGATTTTAGTAGGATATTAAAAAGATGAAAAATGCACACAAAAAAGAAACACCACAGAGTGATAAATATATTAAGTTCAGTCTATTTGGTTTTTCACAAGGAGCTAGAGAGGTGACTTCATTAGAGCACATAAATACTCTCACTGAAGAAAATGCCAAGTATTAAAGGACCTTTACTCTAATCAAGTATAATGGTTGGAAGTTAGATTAATACAAATTCAAAACAAAGCACAAATCCTTAACATGCAGTAAACTACAAAAACAGTGATAACATCTCAGTCTCCTGAAGTCATCAAAATTGCGCAAGTGTATGGAATAAAAAATGACTGTTGTCAGTCAAAAGATGATGTCATTGAATTACTCTAATCAAGTATAATGGTTGGAAGTTAGAAATAGATTAATACAAATTCAAAACAAAGCACAAATCCTTAACATGCAGTAAACTACAAAAACAGTGATAACATCTCAGTCTCCTGAAGTCATCAAAATTGCGCAAGTGTATGGAATAAAAAATGACTGTTGTCAGTCAAAAGATGATGTCATTGAATTAAGTGGTCTGTGGTATATAGGAATCTGACTGGGTGCTCTAAGAACTTGAAACTTTGAAAGCTATGAGAAGAGTTTGGCTAGGCTCTTCCAGGATACTACTAAGTAGAGGAATCAGGAAGTCTGAACAAGGACAAATGCTGAGAAATATGGAAGATGCCAGGGTGGACCACAGAGAAAATCGCTAATGGAAGATGCCAGGGTGGACCACAGAGAAAATTGGTAGCATAAGCAATGTTTGAGGCAAGCTGAAGCAAACATGTAGATCCCTGAGAATACAAAGAAAGCTTTGAACTTGATCACAAAGCCAAAGCGCTGCTATGTGAGTATCAGAAATTGTTGCTGAATGCTTACACACGTTTTATGGCTAAGACCATTGACCTTGCCAGTTTCTTTGCTTTCTTTGTACGTATCACTTCTAGCAATCTTAATTACACTTTATTTCAAGAGCAAAGATAGGCTCAAGAAACCAGAGCAGATGGTCCTCTGAGACGTAGATGACATTTATATAGCTTTATGTCATGCATCTATAATAATACCAGGGGGAAGAATACAGTTTCCATGTTCAAATAAACTAGTCTGTTAGTATATTGTCGTGCACCTGGGTTGGGGCCGCAGAACAGGCTGGGGGATGAAGGGATGGAGAGCAGCCCCATGGAAAAGGACTTGGGGGTCCTGGTGGATGAAAAGCTGGACAGGAGCCGGCCATGTGCGCTCGCAGCCCAGAGCCAACCGTGTCCTGGGCTGCCCCCAAAGCCGCGTGGCCAGCGGGGCGAGGGCGGGGGGTCTGCCCCTCTGCCCCGCCCTGGGG
>NW_010550918.1:0-37887 GCF_000687285.1 Phaethon lepturus | reverse complement strand
TGGAGCGGGGCCAGAGGAGGCCCCAGCAACGCTCCGAGGGCTGGAACAGCTCTGCTGGGAGGACAGGCTGGGAGAGCGGGGGGGGCTCAGCCTGGAGCAGAGAAGGCTCCGGGGGGACCTTCCTGCAGCTGCCGGGGCTGAGGGGGGCTGAGGAGAGAGATGGGGACAGACTGTTTAGCAGGGCCTGTTGTGACAGGACAAGGGGTGATGGTTTTAAGCTGAAAGAGAGGAGATTTAGACTAGATCTAAGGAAGGAATGATTCCCAATGAGGGTGGTGAAACACTGGCACAGGTCACCCAGAGAGACCTTTAGAGGTCCCTTCCAACCCAAACTATTCTATGATTCTATATATCACAAAAAATTACTCTCTAGAAGTGCTAAGTTCAAAAGGAAAATTAATTAAAAATATTTTTAATATTAAGAATGAAAATGATATTAAATAAGGATGACAAAACATATTAGGAAACCGAAATCTGACGCTCTCATGGGATAACTTGTTTATCATGTTTCCAACACGGTTTATGGATCAGATGGCTATGGATAGTTTCAACTAGGCTCAAATATTTTTGCATGCTTACATCAGTAAACTTTCAAATCTTCTCAGATTCACTTATATCATTAATCATAGTTAGGGATAGACAAACATGAAGAGCTACAGCCACACATTCTGTGTAAGTATATTCAGATATGCATTCAGATTAATTTTTGGTTAATTTATCCTTATTTCTATAGCTTATGATTACTTATTCATGAATTGTAAAAGACAGCACAGTGAGGAGATGTTATTGCAGTCTTTCCAAAGCAAAGACACCACTTACTTAGGCAAATATTGGGCAAGGGCTACATAATATTTTATGCTTGCAATTACATTTTGTGGTCATTTCCCATATAAGTGGGAGACTCGTTTGACAAACCATCTACTACTGATGTAGTAGTTGTCTACAACATTAGTCTTTTTGCTTATATTTATAAACTTAAAGCCAGAATGCTCTGCTTCTAACATTTTATCCAGTGATGCCTATATTAATTCCCTAAAAAATTCTGGTTAAACTAGCTAGTATCAGTTAAAAAGGCTTCTAATCTTGATTCTGAGACTTTAGCTGATGGAACCGATCATGTTCTTAGATAAACTTTTGAAATGGTTAGTTAACCTTCTTCTTAAAATGTGCAACTCATTTCTTATGTAAGTTTATCTATCTTTGGGCACCAGAGATAACATTTTGTTTGTTCAGTGGTTTCTATTGTCAATGTAGATATTTCCCCTTCATCCATACGGTCATATCCATAAAACGTGATCAGACTGAGATCACTCAGTGCTTCTCTGTAGGGTATTTATGTGTAGATGATAATCCTGCATGATAATCCCTGACAGGGGAATTGTAAGGATTGGTTCTTGTCTTTAGGGCAATTTATTCCTTTCTTTGCGTAGTTGCTTCTGTAGTAATACTGTCCAGTATGGCAGCAGAGGTAATGATGATTTCTGATAATGAAAATTTTGCTTGAAATTCCCTTGCTTTGTCAGCTTTCCTGTACAGTTGTTACATTTCTTATCAACCATAAAGAGAAAATGCTCAAATTCTGGGCTTTCTTTATAGTGGACTAGATTTTTTTCTTTTTTCCTTCAGAAACATCACTGAGAAGACATTATTTTTTTCAGTTTCTTATTCTTCTTTATTTGCCCATAATCTTAAAATGTATGCCTTGATTGCCAATTGCTCCTCTCATCGGGCATATCTACACTGGAGACCAAGACGTGTTTCTCAGCTGCCGGTTGCCTGGCCGGATCACCCTTGCCATGTTCTAAGTCATCCCAGGATGCCGTGCAGGGATGCACTGTTAACCCTCCTCTCCTCCCGATGGCTAACAGGCAGAAATCGGCCTCTGTGATACAGTCTGCGGATTATTAGCTACAAAAAACACGTAATGGTTAGGAAGAAACCAAAAAGTGCATTAGTTAAAAAGGGGAAACCTTGACTTTGCTTTATTTGAGATGATGGAAATTATTTTTTTTCTAGATGTCTTTGTTCTTCCAGCTGCAATAAATGACTCCACTCGTAGAATGAAGAGCAATTATCTCGAACCACTGCATGGTGATGGAGGTTATACAAGGATGGGAGTTATCAAATATTTCTGCTGTGTAGACCTTTTAGTGTCAATTTATTGCTTTTTATTATTTTGTAGTACTTAATAATTTATACAGTACATATTTACAGACAGAAATATACTTCCTGCAATTCCTAATGGCAAGATATATTTAATTTCTAGGATTAAAAATCATGGTGCTAAATAGTTTCATGTAGAATTAATTTGCATTGTTAAATTGATTCCTTTCCTACCAAAACAGAAGGAAGGAGTAAACCAGAACGAATAAAAATTAATAATAGCTCAGAATTCCATTCATAGATATTTACAAACTGCAGGGTTATGCCGTTTCTCACTGAAAGTTTGTTGTTCTTTTTTATAATCAAAAGTAAATAAGCCATTTGTTTTAAGATTTATAAAATAAGTATTCTACTAATGTCTAAGCCATGAATTTTGTTGCTGATCTTTTGCTGCACGATTTATTACAGACGTTTATTGTATCCTTATGGAATCACTTTTCTTTCATGTAGCAAAGAGTTTGTTAGCTATCTGGACTTTGTTACTTACCTGCTTGTAATAATTAGAAAATATTTAAGGAACAATTTTTGTTTTATGAGGGAAGAGATGGGAAAAACGGAAAGAAAAATCTCAGTTCATAGTGGATGTCACTTCATCTGCTCCCAGGGTCGGAAGGGTAGAAAGCAGAACGCTGTGGACAGAAGGACTAGGATACCATCCACTGTGTAGCTTGAATACCAGTATCCGTCAGAGGTAGTGTTCTGGAAAAAACAACAGCAAATATATCGTTGGAGACAATCTAGTTCCCTGGAGGTAGGGGCAAGATTTTAGCTTTATATATGTTTCTTCAGTTTCTCTCTTGTATGCTTTTGGCAACAGAATAATTGATTGTACAGAACTATGGTCCAGGAGGTAGAGGAAAAGTTGGGGGTTTTAGGTCTCATGGAGGAAATTATTGGCCTATCTATCGCTGATGGAACGTTTCCAATATGCCTACTCAGATTCTCAATATTAAGACAGTTTAAATTACACTGAAAAAGACCAGTGTACAAGAGAGACAAAAGGACTTCTCTCTCCCCATCCCTGAGAGTGTTTTAGTTTGGCACCAAAAATCGCAGTCACTTCCAAGCTAACTGAAAATTTAATTATTTTTACTACTGTTTCATTAATTTCAAATCTTATCTATTTATCAAAGGATGAACTCATTGATAATTTCTGTCCACAGTCCTTAAACATGCACAGAATTTCTCTTAATTCCACTCTCTAAAGCCTGCTTTGTTTAGTGTCTTCCTGCAAATCTTCATCTTATTTCTATCGACCCTTTAATATCTCCTCTTCCCTTTTCTTTGGAAAGAATTGTGAATAATACTGTTCCCAAAATAGTATTTCCATCAACTTAAATCCTGATGGGTCATGTGAAAATACAAATACATTCCAACAAGACTGAATGTTATTTTCCAGGAAATTTAGTAAAATGTATTTGTATTTTTTGCACACATTTTTCACAGTGGCAAATTTTGCCTTGTAAAATAATAACGCTCACAGTTTTGTAAATTTAGTGAAAAATTACTCACAGTTTCAACCTGTAAAAATACAGTTACCCTCATGTGATGATTATTGTCAACACTATGCTCCTGTTTTTCACAGACAGAAAGTTATTTTAGTGTATCGCGTATTTTTTGTCATTGTTGTTACTAATTTTTTTCCTATTTCTGTGCACCCGGACAATGGTTTAGCATTCCCCAGGAGACACGAATCTGTGCAGTAGGATGCAAATAACCGTGACGGATTACAACATGAAGATGACACATGAAGTGGCATATATCCAACAGTACTGAAACAGGACAGGAACAGAAAATCTGTTTATCGCTATAGACAGCATGTATAGCTATTTTACACCTCAGGGTGAAACACCAGCACAAGTGGTTATTTCTGATGCGATGTGTAGTGAGGATAGCAGGCTTATGTAGACAAGAATTGGAGGGTCTTTCCTCTTTTACTGCGACAAAAATGAGAAACTTGGTCAGTCTTCTGCTCTCACAGCTTCAGTACACAGATAATCATCTTCAATAATGTTAAACACAAGAAAAAGTGGAAGGGGAAAAAAAAGCAAAAACACAAACAGAGGTTGCATCTGAGACTTTATGGACAGAAAGGATCAGTGGCTATAATTATCAATTAATTTCTGATTATTAATTGATTATTCATTAATTAATTGATCATTCCTGATCAATGCCTGACAGATCCAAATCACCAAGAGAAAGACTGAATGCACATAGAAAACTAGCTGCATACTTTGCCCTAAGACCTCCCTTGACCAGACCAAATGCCCAGTGATGGACAAAAACTCGCACTTTTCTAGTCTTAGCATCCTTTTCACAGACAACTTCTTCAGAACTGTCAGTCTGCTAGCTCCAACCAGAATTTAGTTCACCTAGAAGAAACACATATTACTCGTTTTTAATTCATTATCCTATGAGATATGAGCTATGAGCTTCTAAACCGCTTTACTGTAGTTTGATTCCTTCTATTTCTTTCTAGTATCCCGCATCCCCAGTTATTCACCCACTGCCAGTTTCATTTCTTTATAATGCCATAGGTGAGCTGTTTTCATCTGCAGTGTTCTTAAGAACATTAGTTTGCAAAAGACTCTTTGCAAGATGGAATTATACAGACAAAAAAGAAGTCAGAAGCACTTACAGGAAGAAGAGATTACACAGACGTCTTCATCCTGACACTTAAATGGAGTGTGACATTCTTAAAATATTAGTAGAACTTGGAACGTCAAGAAAATAGTAAAATATTTGTGTTCTACTAACAAAAAATGATGTGTAGATGCATAAAGGCAAATTCAAAACCAGAAATGACAGGGTAGGTTAGGAAAAAAATCTAGTAAAGCAGTAATGTTATCACGTGGAGAAAACAGCATTGTACTTTATAACAGACGAAAGTTTCTGTCTATTGTATGAAAGAGATAAAATAGAAAAGCAATAAGTACTGTATAATCCAAAGTCATTGTTCAAGCCATACACTGCTCATCCTCTGGCAGCAGTCCAAGGACAAACATCAGTGGTATGTATGCAAAGGCTTCTTTCATAAATATTTAAAAAATACTATACTGAGTCAGTACAGTAAATAATACTATTTATTAAAATAAATAGAATGTGCAAATTAAGGTCGCTTATGCAAAGAATAGAGGCGTCAAGCTAATCCTGCTCAACCCTGGGATTGGCAGATGCAGTTTTTTCCCACTCAAAGGAACATTAACTGAAATATGTAAAGAGAAAACTCTTCAAGCCTGTGACACTCTCATGGACTTCTGGTTCAGTAAGAGTTTACAGGGGCAACTAAGAAATAAAGTAAACCAAAAAATCCTTCCCGAAATAAGTGGTTCCTTATTTAGTCCTAATCTGTTTCTTGTCATGTTTAGAGAATAATTAAAACTTCTATTTCTCTCTGACACATGAAGCTCTTATCAGATACGTAACTAAACGAAGCATAACGTATTGCTTGTCTTTTGTGATACTCAAGCTGAATTCAGCAATTTTTAATGTTTTCTTATCCTGAAGAAAATGCATATGGCCTTGTACATCGGGAAACTTACTACAGGTAGGGTTAAATTGTCTTTTTTTAATGGAAACTGTGGGATTTCTTTAGCATTGGCTAGTACCTCAGGGCAAAAGTAGAGAGAATGTAAGAAAGAATAAACATAAAAATAAATAATTTATTTGTTTCACATGAATTTTCTTCTGTGCATAACTTCACAGACTGCAAATGAAAATGTTGCATGCTGAGATTATTCAAATGTTCTACAGGAAGATGAGCAGAGGGTCTGCAGAGGCAAAGAATTTCACCAGTTAACCATTCTTCGAGAAAAAATGCAATTTTTCAAAGTGATTCTGCTGGAATGATATCCACATTCCTTAATTTTAATTACTGCAGATGACGTTTACCATATTTACTAATGTCCTGACCTCCCAAGCCTATCCTACAAGCTGCTTACTCTCTCCTGGAAACAAAAAAATACGTCCTCCAAGATTTGTGTATCACCATCACCAGTACTAAGTGTCAGGTACTATTTTTGTTGTCACAGAACGGTGCTCCTACAGATAACTGTACCCCTTACCACAGCTCCTTAATTTAACTACTGCTGATGAAATATCTTCAACAGAATTAACCCTTTCCCTGTTGTTGCATTAATTATAGGGAGTAAAGAAAACAAAATGGGCAGTTGTTCTCATCACTCTCATAAGCAATGCATTTGATTAGTAATAGTGTGGTACAGTAATAATTAGCAATACAGTAATACTGTGCCTGTGAACGGAGCTCTAACAGATGCTCTGCACATGCCTTTTTTTTTCTCCTCACCAGAGTGACTCCTGTACCAAGTCCAGAACAACTTCTAAGTGTACCGATGCGTTTCTTTTAGAAAATGACTTATTCCAAAATGTCAAGTGATGAAAAATCCGCTGTGCTCCTAAGTATAATGTTCCAATGGTTAATTACGTTCAACGTTAAAAATGTTTCCTTTATTTCTGTTCTGAATATGTCTACCTTCCGCTTCCAGACATAGTATCTCATTATACTTCTGCCTGCTAGATCAAAGAGGTCTCTTCCCTCAGAAAACTTTTTGTGTTAATACTGATCATCCATAATTCTGTAAGTTGAATTTTGATATTATTGAAGGTGATGTGATTTTTTGTAACCGTTTTGACTCTTACACTAAATGAATACAGGAGTGAAAAAGTTGAAATGCCTGACCATACTTCATATTTCTTTAATTTAGTCTTCACATATGTTTGATAATCTGAATGACTATTGAAAATTTGGGGGATTTGTGAACGTCCTTGTTAGAATAGTTGTTTTTCTAAAATGTTTTCCAAAACCTGCAAGACCCTGGAGACTTTCTTTTTATTGCCATAGCCAATGATCTTGTTACAGGATAATGTTTAAAATAATCCTTTTTCTACCTGAAGTGGTATTGCACTCCGAGAAAGGTTTGCACTTCAGAAAAAAAAACAAGTCAGTCCTTCGGACTTGCTTTGTAATAGGATGTGGAAAATATTTTAAAGTTAAATCATATTATTTATGAGTGGTGAAATTACCTAGTCAGTATAATTTTAATTTTAAGAAACTGCTTTAAAGCAACCTCACTCTGACCCACTTTTTTGTTGTCATTTCTTCAATAAAAATGGATAACACATTCTTGTCCTTGCAGAATTACTGTATTGACAGAGGAAATTTAACTCCCTGCATGATTAATGACTGAGGTAGTGCTCTATCAAACATGCAACATGCACTGGGATATTCGATGCATCTGACAGCCCAAGAATGATTATTCTTTGGAGGAATGGAAAGCAGACCGTGACAAAATCACAGTTGCTGATGCATCCTGCTGCATCAATAAAATGGCACACCACAACAAATGGGACTCTTGACCTCATCACTTACACCGGAGCAGATCATTTGTATAAACAAGTTCTTTAGCTGCTTAGACAGCTTTTTTTAATGTACTTTGTGGTTGATTAATAAGGCCTCCCTCTGCCTTTTGCACAACAGATGTTAGAGAATGTTTGTGAAGGGAGAGAAGCAAAGGATGGTCTTAGGGATGAAGCAATACATTAGAAATTTTGACTCTGTGCAGAGCTTTTCTACAGATCTTTAGTTCTAAATTGGGCAAATGACATATTTGCTGAGGCTTCACCTCCAGAATGTGTCATGCACAAGTATGCATGTAGGCACCAGTTACAAACATAGAAATAGCCCAGAAATGCCAACTCCATTTTCATGGCAGACGTTGGTAGGCATTATCGTGAGAGTTGCGCCAAGATGACTGTTCTCCTAGCAGACTATTAAATAGCTTTCATCATATTTTAGGTAATTTTTTAGATAATTTTTTAAAATTTTAATTTTAAATTACTTTTAGGTAATTTTTCTCTTTTCTGCATCTTATTTTGAAATTTGAATATACGGGAGAAAACAGAGCAGTTTCTGTTCAGCCAGAGAGCTTATCTGGAATGTTATGTTGTATATATTCATCAGAAAATGAGGATTCACTATAAAGGCAATGTTTTATTGAAGCATTGATTTAAACGAATGTTTTCCAAAATAGCAAGTTTTCCATGGCCATCCCCTTAACTTGTAAGGAATTAATTTTCAAAGGTTGTTCCAGGTATCCTAATATTTCAAGTTGTCATTGGTTTCTGAACTATAATACAGGGAAATGATTCAAATGCAGGGCTGTACAATTTCTATTTTATTTCCATTATGCAGGGAAAGTCTCTAACGCCAGAAGACTCTATATAAGCTCCATGAGCCTCCATGCATCAGGCAGCCTGCGTCTGTTTCTCTTCCTAAAAATAACAAAACCCTGAATTTATTTTACTTTTCTAAAGCAATTTTTACGTTTTGTTTGTTTTGTTCTTCTTAGAAATTTTATCTATGTTTCAATTTAGAACAAAACTATTTACATCATTTCTTATTTTGTCTACAGGAAGAAATACAGCATTAATGAAGTAAATGAGACTCTTTATTCACTTAACAGTCTTTCTGTTCTTTTCATTAATCTTAGATTTCAGAAAGTCTGGTTAATTCTCTTGCTTTTGTCTTTCTTGTTGTTTCTTGGCACCAAAGTCAAAAGAGGACACTGCTGTACAAAACAGTAAAATTTATGCTTAAGCTTCAGTTCCAGCTAGAGAGAGACAGATCTTAGAAATATATCAGGAATATCCGTTCTTGTCCATTAAGAAAAAGATTGAAAAATCAGATATTTACCTAGACAGTCTAAGGCATGTTGGGAAGTTCTTTATACCCACATCTCTTAAAAGAGCTCTTAGAAGAAGTAGACTGTATTCTGTAGGCATATATTAAGTATTATTTGTCATTTTCTTTGTTTTTACTTATTTTAATATTTTGCTCTTTTTTGGTGCATTAGCAATTATATTAAAACATTTTGCATTTTTGCCGCCTTCACAATTGTTGGATCATATGTGAAGAAATACTGATCTGCAATTTAAGCTACTCCAACTCATTTTGATTTTCATATTCTCCTCCAATCGTTTACCTTTCCTTCCACAAACCATACAACCTGTTATAGATCCCCCAGCAAAAATTCTCATTCCACTCCCCCGGTACGTAATTTTCAAGGGAACATCTCCTCGCTTGACAGAAGCCGCATGATTAAACAATAAACCAAACTAACCAGAATTTGTTCAGTGCTTCACAGCAACACAGAAAGGGAAAAACAGATGCTATTCTTGGTTGAATGAAGAAAAATGACTTCTGGGAAAGGCCGTCCATCTAGTGGTCCACTTCCCTCCATTAAAGTCTGTCCATATTTTCCCCCCCGGGACAAAGCAAAGCTTTCTTTCCTCCCAAGAGCATATGATATCTTGCATCTACAGCTAACCGACTCACAAGGACCTTCCTAATTGTGGTGGCTGGCAGAGCTGTGGCAATCAAAAATATCACCTTTTACAACCCCGTTGCTCCATCTGTTGAAGCCACTGAAAGAGGGGAAGAGAAATTAAGCGGTGTGGGGCTGCTCCGTGTTGCGCTGAATTGCGGTGTCCTTGCTGCACACCATGCTCCGACCCCAGGACGAGGCGGTGAGTGACTGGTGTATGGCCGGCGGCGGGCAGGGCTGGCTGAGAGCTGCTCTGCTTTGCGGCTCCTACTCGTGTTCCGTATAGCCGTTTACACAACCTGTGCCCGACACTGGACTAAACAATGCTGACCCTTGGTGTTCTGCATGAATATGCAGCTCTGCATTAAATTCTTGGACACTGAAATATTGATCTTCGCATCTTTAAAAATGTCTATGTTTTATCAAGCAGTAACATCTGTTTAGTATAGCTCTTTGTATTTTCTGCTAGTCACATTTCCTCACTGTCTTGCAGCTAAATCATGACAGAATCTAAATATTATGATTGCTATTTTTATGATCGATATCAATTTGCACGGCCAATATGCATTTTACTATTGGAGTCACGGGTCAGTACTGTGGTCCCTGCCTTGTCCCGCTTTGAACACAGGATGGCCATCGCTTTCCTGGAATTGTCGTTATTCTTCTCTGTTATCTTCTTCTCATTAAGAAACTGCTGTGTTTCGTGTGTTCCTGGTGATGTAAGTGGAGAGGAGCTCAGACCAATACCTAGATGAAAACACAGCTCGACTTTGTAGCTAATAATATGACTGGGACCGAAACCAGAAGTTTGTACTCTCTTTAAACCCTACTCCTAGCTCCTTCTTCAGGTAGATCTTCCTATTACAGTTTGAGTGAGTCCCACTGCCACAGAGAGCGGGAGGTATCCGTCAGCACCGCTGAGTTACTGCGTTACCCACCCATTTTAACTAAGAATGTATAAATTCATATTTCTGATTCGGTTATGCAATCTTTGTTGGCAACTGCTGTCTCCTTTGTGATGAGTATTGTAACACCCGCCTTGAAAAAGGAGTACCTCGCTAAGCAGGGATGTAGTAAACATCAACTTGCTATCTGGATAGATCTTGCTATCAAGATATGACGGACCCACTGTGACTGCAGGTAAAGGAGAGCGAGCTATCAATTCTACACGAAAAGTACGTGCAACTCAGGTGTAGTCTTATCCTTCTCACTGCCAGAGAGAACGATTAGTTTATAATACAGTCGCAAAGATTGTTGGCAGTATCGTGTGCTTTGGTAGAGGAAAAGCTTCACCTGCACTGGAACTACTTGCATGGTGAAAACCCTACAGGTTTTTCCTGTTGGAAAAGGAAAGGGGAAAAAATCCATCCCTTTCAAAATCTTACAGGGGAATTTCAGTAGGTAAAGTGCTGCCAAGCATCTTAGGGGTGTGCTGCTAAATTGGTATTGTGCTGGTTAGAGAGGCTTCTTGGTGAAATCACTCCTGAAGATGGGGTGAAATGTCATTTCTGTCCTGTGATACATGGCTGTACGTCTCTTGCCCCGGGGAGCCTGCAGCTGCTCTGTGCTGTGGAGGAATGATTGATACGTGTACCGCTGTGAGGTGTCACGACCATGTCATCTTAAACCCTGAAAGTCGAGTGATAAAACTTGTTTCTCCATCATGACCCTGCATTTGTGACAATTTCCACTTGCTGAACCTCCGTTTTTTCCAGAGATGAGGACACATAGTGTTTTTGCGAGGTCATGACCACCAGGCTCAATAATTGTTTGTTTCTTTCTGGCTTATTTCCGCAATTTTCTCATTCGATTTCATTAACCTGGTAATGAGGGGAAGAAATAAGACAGGTTTGAGTGTATACCACCAAGTTTCAGGGTAAGGCAGACAATTCTATTTCTAACTCAACCCCACATGCAACATCTTGCATTACAGAGCTCATGTGACTTGAGTTACATGGAGGAATTTGTTGTGCCACAAGAAATTCTGTGCAGCACTGTAGATGAGGCGTTAGAAAAATAAATAAAGCCCACTCCCCCCCCCCACGAAAAAAACCCCAAAAACCCCCCCCCCCCCCCCCCCAAAAAAAACCACACTAAAAAGAAGAATTGGAACAAAACTGGAAAATTCATTCTGTGAACATTTTCAACTCTACTTGCTTTTATAGGGACTGCAAGCAAACAAAATTTTAATTTAATGTAAGAAAATGGAAAAGCTAAACATTAGGGATGAGTGCACAAATTGGTGTTTTATGCTGTATTCACATAGAAATTGTTGCAGACACACATCTCAGATTACACACTGAGATCTCACAGCATTTTGGGAACCAGCAGCAGCAGGGAAGAAGAGATTTGGTACATGATGAGGGGGGAAAAAATTAAACTCGGAGAAATAAATTGAGGATTGTAGTAATGTAAAAACCAAGAGAGCAGACAGATGAGAATCACAGTGTTTTTTCATGTTGAATAAGAGGCACATCTTACAATGGCAATTTTGACATCTAAATATCAAGATGTCAATAAAAGCATTCCATAAAGATGCAGAAAAAAAGAGAGAATTGCCCTGGTCTCTGGTCTCTCCGAAGTCACCTTTTAGATACTTACAGTATTTATTCGTAGCCCAGTGTTGCTTATAGACCACAGCCAGCATAGAATATGCCCCCCACCCCGAGGCTAATTCAGCAAAGACAAAAGAAATTATCTTTTCTGTCTCCTTGAAAGGAGAGTAGTATGTTAAATTTATAGCAAGGAAAATTCAGGTTAAATATTAGGAGCAAAAAGACCGTCAGGGCTGTGATACACAGGGATATATTGACTAGGCAAGCAGTGGAGCTGCCAACATGGGAGATCATTATGAGCAGGTTATACAAACATCTCTTAGGAATGACAGGAACAACTGAACCTACTTTAAAGCAGGCAGAAAAACGGCATGATTTTTGGCCCTTCCAGCCATATAGTTCTATACTTCAGGCTGATCTGGGATAACATAGGAAACCATCTGAGAATTTTTTTAAAAAAAAAAAAAAGGCCAGCAAGAGCACTATAATTTATTCTCTAATACTTTCCTTCCCTGTGTCTTGTATTTTTCCTCTGCTGCCAGCCAAACTCCTCCACAGTCCAGGACCATCTCCTTTAGCAGTCCATCTCCATGAAGAGCCTCTCTCTGCCTCATTTCCCGCTGAGGAGGAAAACATTAAAAGAGAAGATCTGTTCTCAAATGTTCCTTCAAAAGGAGCACACAATCCATGCAACTATGAGGCTTCTGGCACCCTCCTACTGTCTTGGCTTTTCACCGATTCTCTTTTTCTTAGTGTAGACGTATGTCTTTGATGGGGAGGGGGATTCCTGATCAAACTTTGAAAGATATAGCCCCTGTATCGCATGTTCATTTATTAACCATTTTGTGTAGTGTTATATTTTCATTTTTTGCCACTGTGAGAACAGATTCCTCTTTCCAAGGTAGTTTTTGAATCTTGGTCACTCTACTCATCCACATTAGTCAATGTTGGGTGCTCTGCATTGCAGTATTCCCCCCACAGCCTCCCTCTCTTGACTGGCTGCACAGGGAATGCAGGAGCTAAACTTTTCTATGTTGCAATACATTTAAATTAATGATCTAGAGTATATGATGTGATCACTAGTCTGGGTCAATTCATATTAGAGAATTAGCATCTGACATAGTTTTAGTTTTAGTTGTTGATGTAAACCACTACTGTGAAAGCAAGTACTCTAAAAAATAGCTAGTGGACATGCAGTTCTACATTTGCCAGATCAATAGGCTTATCCTTCCCAAAATACTCCTTGTTTAATGTTAGTATTGGTGTCCATGGGACTACCTGAATGAGTAAAATTTTCTCACATGAGCAAGTTCTGTGTCACAGATGGTGTTCAGCCATACCTGCAGCTTTCACTGCTTTCAAATTATACTCTTGTCAGTATTGCTGGACTTCACTATTTGCATTGCATGTTTTCAGAGGGAAAAAGAGGGGGGTTGTGATTTGGCAGTTCTGGATTCTCTAACCGTCTCTGCCGCAGTCTTCTCCTATGGCTTCAGGAAAGATTTGCTCCTCAGTTTCTTCCTTTATACAGCAGTGAAAATAGCGTTGATATAGAAGATTTCTATGGTAAAAATACACCTATAACATATTTCCCAGTCTTAGGATGGCAGATACTAGATGAATTCTCAGTCGCTAATTATAGACAAGCTAGAAGGTGAAGACTAATTTCCTTTGTTTTTTACTGAAATTCACTCTGTGCATTGGGTGTATGAGGGGAGAAGGAAAGTAAGAGTTTCCATTCAGAAACATGCAAAAAAGTTGTTGTGTTTTTTTCCCTAAATACATTAAGGGCTTCTACTTTTATTGATCCAGACTTACGGCAATGGTTAGAAGTATTGCACAAACTTTAAAACACACTTAGTGTTCACATATTGGCTGAGTGTATGGTATATCATGCCAACACTTACACTCTTTTACTGCACCGCTTTAAGGGCAGGACCTAGCTATAGTTCAGGGGATTAAAAAAAAAAGACTTGCAATTTCTTCACCCTCTGAGTAATACAGTAGTACTGCCATACTCATAGCGGGGATATTGACTCAGTTCTTACAGGTATTCAGCCCTAAATCACTACCTGTATGAAAACTAACTGTGGGCTGTATTGCAAGGGAATGGCATGCCTGACTGCACATCACTAAACGTCTGAATTCAATGCACAGAGCCCGGAGATTTTACCACTAATTCAGAAAGACAGCAATCTACGCAAGGAGTTCAGGCTTGAAGGTGGGCAGTTGTCTGATCAATCTGTAAAATCACAAATATGTGAAGAGAATAATACTTTTGTTTTTAGGGTATTTTGTTTGGATTTGTTTTCTTTTTACCTGCTTTATATACCAGCAAATCTGTTCTGATCATGTACTTTCTATGAAGCCATTCTTCCCTGCAAACAATCTCTATTATCTGACTGCTTGCAGATTTTTGAGAACAATTCATCAAGGAAAAAATGTCAAATGAATGTGACTTCGCAGCTAAAGCTGTGTGAAAGTCAGCAGGTCTTGTTCAATGGGATGTGTGCGTGCACTGTATTTTGGTTTTGGTTTGCATGGATTCCTGCCTTCTGAGCTACAGGTTTAGACAAGTCATCAAAACCCACTCCAGATCTCCCCATTTATTCTGGCTTCATACCAAAACTACAGTAAACACGTGGCTCTCATATTTGAAAATAAAAAGGCATGACCCACCCCTGCTTTCTTCCAGCCTTACGCCATTTCCAACCCCACTGATTCCAGAGAAGTTAAACTGACACGAACTTAAAATGATACAACATTGAGTCAGATCCCCCAGGCTTAAAAGACGTATTGCAATGCTACCTGTTCACTGACCTTTGTGAAGTTAATATGGAGATTCCAGCCCCGTTCCTTTTTGCAGCAGACAGTCAGCACGGAAGCCACCATCATTAATACATCTCCTCTGCGGCGCAAGAGCACTGCAGAAATACGGTTCTTTACCCCATTAGGACAAGTGTAAGAGACGGTGTCATATATCTTAAGAGGAGAGGACATCTCTGGGGTCATCCATCAATGCATCCTGCAGCCATACCACACAAAAAAATCTCTTTTATGCATTGAAACGTTTCTCTTAAAGAAGTGCTTTTTTGTTCCTTCTCGTGGCTTGACAGTAATCTTCAGCTATCAGATTGGTCCGTGAAAAAGCTTCTTCCAGGACCTTAGTGAACGACTTTAGTTTGGTCTTTTTACCCTTCAGCTCCCTGACACAGAACAATAAAATTATTCAGTCTTTAAATAAAGAAACAGTATGTCACAAATTGCAGGATAACCCTGCCACTAGAACTGTCCCTGCACCGGGAGATATACGAGCACCTAAAGACTGAGGTGATTTTACCTCTTCAATAGCTTACTTTTTAATACTGTATTTCCCTCTTACCCATGGGACTTGATAATGACCTTTCTTTATCCTCTCTAAGCAGTTTTGTGACCTGGGCATGCCGCTCTTTGTGTTTCCCTACCTTAATCACTATGATTTGCAGTCAGAGTATACCGATAAATTTAAAGCCCCTAATTACAACCATATATTGATTACTTAAAAAAACAAGTTATTTCCGTTGGATGAATAGCAATTTTTAAGAAGTAGTAAGCCAATGACAAATTCCTTCTCAAACACCAGGCAGTTGCAATGTCTGTGCTAACACAAAGCCTTGCAACGTACAAAATATAGTTTGTACTTTCTATGAAATATCTACCTGATGTCTGGGAAAATTGATGGAAATAAAATTGTTTTATTATTCCTTCTTATGCAAAACTCGATGAAAACATGTTTTAGCTGGAATTTTTCCAAACCTTTCTCAAGATTACCTGCTTTGAAAAATACTTTGAAGCTTACTGATGAAAAGCACACTAGGTAGTAGCTGAATATTATTATAAACACATCAGACAGGAGATCTGAAAAACTTTTATTATTATTTCCTGTTATATTCTTACGGTGAAGAACACCACAGATTTCTGTTTTCATTTATCCTCTATTGCTTGAAAATGTCAAATCACTGTTAATAGTGAAAATGTGCAGTTTAATAGTTTTCTTACCTATGTATTTATCTTGGCAGACCACAGAGAACCTTGATTATATTCACTGTATCTAGCCCATGAAAATTGTTACCTTTTTCCCTTGATTTGCACACAGGGCTCTAATCATAAACCATCTTAAAAGAAAATATGTGAGGCTGTCTGCCAGAGCTTTCAGAAAGAGCCTGTCATAACTCAACAGCCGTTCCAAAAGTAATTTCCAAAAATTTAATTTTGTTGGCCTTAAAGATATTTGTACTTTAAAACATAACTGTTAGTTCTACATTCATGTTCTTGAGGAGAAAAAAAGAATAGTATATGCTTTCTGTAATAAACGTACTTCTTCTCCAGAAGAAAAGGGGGAAAAAAGAAACTTTTAATATTTATTTCACATGCAAATTCTAATGAAAAAGTACTTGACTGCAATTTACTTGAGCAGTAAACCATGGCATGCTATGGATGAAATGTTATTCTACAAGGACAATGAGTGCGAATGGGATTATCTACTGAAAATAAGATTATGGACAGGAAATCGTTTTATATATTTCTTATCCAAGATATTTTTATCAATAGATAATAAAAATATATTACCTATATTTATATATATACACAAATAATCACACATTCATATAGATGTACGTGTGTGTGTATCTCTCTCTGTCTCTCAAATGTGTATTTAGATTTGTGTCTACAAAATTAGTATCTAACTTGAAAGGTATGAAAAAGATCAATTATTCCATGGCAGCTTTAAGAATCCATAGTATGCCATCACGATGCAGGTAAAGCCCATTTCAGCTTTGCAAGTTTATTACACAATAATTTGTTCTGTCTAGAAGGAATTCACTCATTGAGCAAGGAGTTGAGTTTTCAGAAAACTTTTAGCTGAGAGGCCATACCTCCTCAATGTTCCAAATTTTATTCACACCTATGTTGTCACTTGCATTATTCCCTGACCTTTTAATGACTGAATTTTGGTCTAAAATAGCTGCAGACATACCCAGGACTGAGTCTTATCTGACTCTCATTGAAACGAATTCAAGAGATATCAGACTATGAATGAAGAAACTTTCTTTGTATTCTTAGCTTTGCCATTAAGTCCTCAGAGTTATTTTTTACAAAGAGGGGATTTTTGTGCTTACACCTCTCATGGAAGTTCTATTGATATTGGAGTTTCTTTGATATTAATAAAAAATAGTGTGTAAGCTATGTATTTCTGCCTTTGCAGTAGCTAATGACGTTTTAGTCTTCAATAGAACAATGAATTGATGGAATAATCTCTACTTTAATGCTGAAAATAAATGCTGAGATTGAATAGGCCAGTATTTTAGGAACTGCTTGCTAGAATTATGCCACTTGGTAATTCAAAAGTGATCAAAATCTTCCCTTTCTTCCCATAGGAAATGGTAGGAGTAATTAAATATTGAGCATGTATAAGATGGAAAGAAGTACATGCAGTTACAAAACTTGAATTTACTGAAGTAAATTGTTTGTTCATGACCACCGCGTAAAGAGAATGAGACAACACAAAAGTGGGATAGGGCCAACCCAAATTCCTAAAATGAACCAGATGTCCTAAGTATTGGACAACATTTGTTCATGTAAATTTAACGTAAGGCTTGGACAGTAAAGCATAAGACTCAACTTTTTGACTCACAGAATAATTTGTGTTAGAAGGGGTTCTTCAACTGCCTAGACATGGCTTCCAGGAGTTTTTATTCCAGAAAGATTTTGGTTTTAGAGATGTTTAGCTTTCTTGGCTGACAGATAGTGAGTCAATTAACTATTGTGCAGAGTTTAAAATTTAAATCTCTAAAAACTGAGTTTGTAACTACAAGTTGCAGACTTTCTTCACTGAGAGTGAGGGCCTGAGAGAATATATCTAATTAATTCTGACTAGTGGATTATGCAAAGCTCTTTGAAGTCACTGGAACTTTCACCCAATTACACCACTGCACAAATTAGTATTGTTCAACCATGTTGTAAGTGCATGTACAGACCTCAACCTGGCTAAATGGAATAAATTCAGTGTGGGAGATTCAGTTTCAGTGTCCAAGTTCAGATATTATGTAGGATTTCAAAATATCTAAAAAGAAGCTTGACAGTTCTATTGGGCATTTTTCATACACTCACCTCCCTACCTACCATACACACTTAGGATGGGTACGTGTCCCTGAGTCACCTGTCTCTAGTGTTTTTCCACAGGGTGCTCTCAGTATTACCTTAGACTAAACTCTTGACGTTTGGGAAAGATTAAGCGAGGTGTCAGTGTCCTCAGTTTTACAGAAATTGGCAGTAATTTTATCTTTTTGAACAGCGTTTTAATATAATCTCATTTGGAAATCCCAAACAACATTAATTAGTCATTCAGCGTTTTATGGAGGGACTGTAAACCGAGCTTTAGAGAACCAAAATTCTTGTTCTGCCATGGGTTTGTTGCATGACACTAGAAAAGGCAACTAATTTCTGTTACCAACTGGAATAAAGGCCCTACATTGCTCTTGCCTGTGCTGTATCTTTTTAGAATATATGAATTGAATTGTGTTTGTACAAAGTTTAACACAGTGGATTTTGACATTCATCACAGCCTTAAAGCATTACTGTGGTGTTACCAATTAAATGTGCATCCCAGTTCACGCTTTGGGATTGTGTCACAAGCTGTAAATTGTTCTTTCCTTCCGACCTCCTTTGAGACCTTCTTAGAATCATAGAACAGTTTGGGTTGGAAGGGACCTTCAAAGGCCATCTAGTCCAACCCCCATCCTGCAGTGAGCAGGGACATCTTCAACTGGACCAGGTTGTTCAGAGCCCCGTCCAACCTGACCTGGGATGTTGCCAGGGATGGGGCATCCACCACCTCTCTGGGCAACCTGGGCCAGGGTTTCACCACCCTCACTGTGAAACATCCTTTCCTTATATCTAGTCTGAATCTCCCCTCTTTTAGTTTAGAACCATCACCCCTTGTCCTATCGCAACAGGCCCTGCTACAAAGCCGGTCCCCATCTCTCTCCTCAGCCCCTCTCAGCCCCGGCAGCTGCAGGAAGGTCTCCCCGGAGCCTTCTCTTCTCCAGGCTGAACAATCCCAACTCTCTCAGCCTGTCCTCATAGAAGAGGTGTTCCATGCTCCTGACCATATTTGTGGACATTATTTGGAGATATTTTTCTCCAAATTCAAGCTTCAATTTTTCTTGGAGTAAAATAGCACACTCTGCTCCTATAGACCAAGAATGTTAAACTGCAGACTTCTCCAAATCGCAATAAATCACTTTTTTTTGATCTGCTAGATTTAATTTAGGGGGATCCTAGCAGAAGATTCTGCTTTCTAGGGGACAACCAGCTCTAACAAGAGAATTGTTCAAATCAAAGCTGTTTCAGAGGCAATGTATCAGACAGATGTTCATGTAGAAGGAGCACATCTGACTGCTGGCAACACGAAACTTCTGTCACCCATCCAGAGCACTGGAATGTGAAGTTGTCGCAATGCTTGTCCTATCTTGGATTAAAGTTTGACTCAGCCTCAGGTCAGGACTGGCATTTGAAATAGTTTCAAAACCTTTGTCTTCATAGTCCTTTCAAAACAGGCTAGACTATTTTGTTTTCTCCTCAGTGCTTTTAGATACTACATTTTTTTCCTCGTCAGATGAGCCACAGGTACAGTCACTAAGCAGATCACAGAAACACATATCCCATTTTGAACATCAATATAATAATCTGTGAAGACAGCAGTATTTCAGAGCCTTTGTCACATGAATTCTGTCTTTGCAGATTTCTTACATTTCCAGTTACCACTGTTCTAATTAATAATCCTTCCTTCAAAAAAAAAAAAATCTCCATTCAGTATAAGTGGGTTAAGTGCTATTTATCTAAAAGCCCCTGGCAGCTGAAGCCTGGATTAATCTTCTAGCCCAAATCAAATCATGTCAACTCAGATCAGCTTCTATGTATAATCTGATTTTTTGCAGGAAAGTCAGCTTCTCTCCCTTTTTGTGACGTATGACACAATGTGAAAAAGGAACCTCGGCATCTCTGAGTGAGGTGGATCCTGAGATGGTGGAATTCCACACAAATTTTTTCCTTTTCTTAGAACTTTATCAATTTACATCACATGAAGATACGGTTTGAACTCTTTAATACATTTCGTGGACCATAAGTTTAGAAAGTAATAAGTCCAAAAAGTTATCTTGCTGTTTTATTTTATTTTATTTTATTTTATTTTATTTTATTTTATTTTATTTTATTTTATTTTATTTTTATTTTTGCTTTCTCTTCTCTTTGTGTGTGTCTATTCAAAAATCTTAGCTCCCCTGCATAATTTTAAGAATGGCACCATAAATTCTCATACTTGTTCTCATTATCTATATTCTTATGCGTAGCTACCCTGTTAGCTTCTATGTTGCTTTACAGCATTATTGCCCAAACTTTATGCATAAGAAAACCTATGCAAATCTCCATTTAAAAATGAGGAGTCTGTAAGAGGTCTGTGGAAATTACAGTGAACAGCAAAGTTCCTACAAGTAGATGTTGACTTTAGAATGTGATTAAATTGCATCCATCTCCTCTCTCCTTCTGTCACACTTTTGAACTAAACTTCAGTCACTTCAGTTTAAATTTCCATTTCCGAAGTAATGCTTTTTAGCAGTGACAATTGCTGATGATAATTTTATACTCTAAACAGGTTAATGTATTAATTTTTTTCTTAAGCTAGTTGCCAAGTATGGTGCATCCAGTGGCAATTTACTTTCTGGTTCTAGTTTGGCTTCTGTGGTATAAAACTCGGTTCTTAACCTTAATAATTTTGTTATTCTGAACACAAAGTTGCTGCTCCAATCTACATTCTGGCCTACAGACTCAAGGTCAGTGATAGTGAATTGCAGCCACCAAAAAAAAAAAAAAAAAAAGCGTGCATGAGAAAACACAGGTCTCAAAAATATTCAAGTCTCTCCAAAACATCCAAAAATCCCAAACTCAGAACTGGAGGGTGGAAGAATCACAGATAGGGTAGAATTTTGGCTCAGGCAGCTAATTTCTGTACTGGGGGGGGGGGCGTGTCTGGGGGGGGGGGCGTGTCTCCTTTTTTTTTTTTTTTTTTTTAAGGTCTGAAGGACAGTGTTAATTCTAAATCAGTAACAAACTAGCCATAAGCTGCTTCACTGCTGGCATTAATTTCATGTCGTGTGTTATGGCCTTTCTGCCAGGAAGCTAAATTGGCTTTTTCATTATAAATGAACAATTTTTCTCTCTCTCTCTTTTTTTTAATGCATTCAACATCTTTGACAAGGAGAGATAGTCCCGTCTGTAGATTACTACCTGCATGCTATGTCAAATTTGCTGCTTTGCAACAAGATTCCTGTGAGCAGAACAGCTTAATAATAAAAAGGAGTTATCTAGGGTTGAATCCATAAAGGAAATTAAAGCGTCAAGTCTGACTCTTGCATTCAAGACATAAACCCCAAACTGAGACATCCACACCTCCCTATGACAGTCCTCTCCTGAGTTCCCAAAACAGACGATCTGCAAGCAACGCGACTGCAGAGGTACCCCAGGACTCTCAGATTTCCGCTGGATTATTTCCAAAACCATCTTATTCTTGATAAAACCGATCTTTTGCTTCTGTCAGATGCCTAATCCCTCTCAGAATCACAAATTGAGATTGGTTGTGCCTGTCATTAGTGCCAGGAATGAAATCTCATGCAGGATGTGGATTTATTGATTTTTGACTGCCCAGGGACTTCAGTGACATAACTCCTACCACCTTCAGGTTCTTCTAATTGTCAGTAAATGAATTATTCCTGTGTGTCAGGAGGTAGATATCTTTGAATTTCCTTTAATGAACTACTTTGACTTTGTGCAGAATAATTGAAGTTCCTTTATGTTGTCAAGCAAACAGTATCAGCACGACAGTGTAGCCTAATGGTTGAGGTATCCAGCTTGGGAAGGAAGATTAAGGGATGCATCATGTTCCAGCACCCTCTAAATCATTTTACTTAATGTGAGATTTGCTATAAAATTGATTTTTCAAATCCTTTGATGTGATTAAGATAAAACTTTAGGACTAATATTCTGACTGGAAAGAATCTATTGACTGAGATATAATCTATATATTCCTGAACAACAACAACTGATCCTGAAAAAGATCTCCATAATCTCTTTAAAATAAGAGTTATGAAAATAAGACTTAAAATTTCAAGAACAAAATGATGTCTGTTCATTTTTGCAGAAACATAGGCCTTTGATTCTTATGTGACTTGACATCAAAAGTGAAGAACAGGTGGGAGTGATGCTGCCCTTTACTTTCCTCTGTCCTCTACAATGCTAAAGTGCCTTTTAAACTCATGCATAACTTTCTATTTTTAATATATTTTAAGATCACTAATATTAGAGATCCCAGATAATAAAACATAGCATCCTCCTAGAAGCTATGCTAAGGCATATGGAGGACAGGGCGGTGAGACAGCCAACATGGTTTCACCAAGGGCAAGTTCTGCCTGACCAACCCAGTGGCCTTCTATGATGGGGTGACCACACCAGTGGACAAAGAGAAGAGCTACCAATGTCATTTATCTGGCCTTCTGTAAGACCTTTGACACGGACCCCCACAACACCCTTCTCTCTAAATTGGAGAGAGATGGTTTTGATGGGTGGACTATTTGGTGGATATGGAATTGGTTGGATGGTCACATCCAGAGGGTAGTGGTCAAGGGATTAACGTCCAGTTGGAGATCGGTGATGAGCAGTGTTCTTCAGGGATCCATATTGGTGTCTTTAATCTCTTCATCAATGACATAGACAGTGGGATCAAGTGCACTCTCAGTAAGTTTGCAGATGACACCAAGCTGAGTGGTTCAGTTGACACACCCGAGGGATGGGATGCCGTCAAGAGGGACCTGGACAAGCTTGAGGCATGGGGCTGTGTGAACCTCATGAGGTTCAACAAGGTCAAGTGCAGAGTCCGACACCTGGGTCGGGGCAACCCCCAGTATCAGTACAGGATGGGGGAAAAAAGAGATTCAGAAGGACTTGGTACTGGTGGATGAAAAGTTGGACATGAGCTGACAGCATGTGCTTGCAGCCCAGAAGCCAACCATGTCCTGGGCTGCCCCCAAAGCCGCGTGGCCAGCAGGACCAGGGAGGGGGTTCTGCCCCTCTGCCCCGCTCTGGGGAGCCCCCCCTGCAGGGCTGCGTCCAACTCTGGAGCCCTCGGCACAGGAGAGACACGGACCTGCTGGAGCGGGGCCAGAGGAGGCCATCAAAATGATCAGGCTGAGAGAGCTGGGGTTATTTGGCCTGGAGCAGAGAAGGCTCTGGGGAGACCTTACTGCAGCCTTTCAGAACTTAAGGGGGCTTATAGGAAAAGTGAGGACAGACTTTTTAGCAGGGCAGGGGCCATTTAGATAGGACAAAGGGTGATGGTTTTAAACTAAAAGAGGGCAGATTTAGACTAGATCTAAGGGAGGAATTTTTCAAATTAGGGTGGTGAAACCCTGGCCCAGGTTGCCCAGAGAGGTGGTAGATGCCCCATCCCTGGAAACATCCCAGGTCAGGCTGGACGGGGCTCTGAGCAATTGATCTAGTTGAAGATGTCCCTGCTCACTGCAGGGGGGTTGGACTAAATGGCCTTGAAAGGTCCCTTCCACCCCAAACTATTTTATGATTCTATGATTCTATGATCAAATTCTTTAGATTATTCTACTGTAAGACAGGTGAGCTGGTAAAGCTGGAAGTTACACTAACAAGAGCTACAGAAATCCCAGTGTAAACACCAAAGCTTTTCTATTCTGGCTTACTTGTCCTCTGGGAAATTTTAGCTGGAACTGTGAATCTATGAAAACAGTGTCTCCACCTCAGAGAACAGTCTGTACATCCTCAATTTAGCCATTAGTTTCCCTGGAAACTTAGCAGAAACACCAGAGTAAAGTGCATTCGCTAGGAAGTACTGCTCAGGAGCTGAAATCCTGCCGTCTGCACAGTGCTTCCCATCTGTAGGTTCGTACTAGGTTTCCTTTGGAAGCTCCATCTGCTCTTACTGTTCTCAGTGACTCATAACTACACAATGTTCTGTATTTTTAACATTAAGGTTTCCAGCTGGAGGTCATTGACTGAATTATCAAAAAAAGTGGTGGCATATGTGGATAGTATATACATTACTGATTTATAGGAACAACCATGGCAAAGAACTGCTGAGCTACTTGGGGAAGAAGAGCAACCACTACTTTGCTCAAACACTTCTCTTCTGCCATCATTCCCAATTTGTCTATCTGCTTACCATATGCTTGAATATCCCTCTCTTCCTTTCCAAAGAAATTAATGCTTACTTTCCCCTTTCCTGCAGGGCTTCTGGCTTTTCAGTTTACATTTCTGCTAATGTGTTGCTTTATACAGTAGCTTATAGTATTACTTTCAATGTCACCTCATAATTATTATCATCATTTATCATCATTTCTGTTGTTCTTTTTCTAGGCTTTGATTTGTTAATCTATCCAGATTCAATTTTGATCTTACTAAGGTACAATCAGTTATTGATATCAGGAACATTCCTGGGTAACATCGAGATCATGGCAAGAAGAGTAGTAAAGCTGATCCAAAATGAAGGTACCAAGACTACTCTTCTTCCAATTTTAACTTAAAAAATAACTACAGACTTACATGGGAATCAGAACCAAAGACATATGCCCATATGTCCGCAAGAAATCCCTGGTCTGTTAGCTTAGATTTTTTTCTTTTACATCCATAAAAAGGGGAATGTTTCCTACTGAAAACCTAGAGTGAAAGTATCTGCATCTAATAATAACAACAATAATGAAGACAATAATTTAAAAATAACCAACAAAAAACCCCCAAGAAAACCAGATAACATTAATTGCTTAACCTTCTCCAGGTTTCTACCACAGCTATGATTATTTCTATTCTATTTATAGGTGGAAGCAATTGGATCCCTTCTTATTAGTCTTTGTAATTATTCACCTCTTCAAACTTGGTAGAGTATCTGTTGAAGCGGCACATATTCTACACAAATGTGAAGTGACCAGCGTGAAGAGGTCTGGCTGGAACCTGACAAGAGATGTAATCCCAGAAAAGCCCCCCAATCTATATAAATTAACACAATTAAGGTTCATCAAACACCCCTCTGGACCCACTGTCAAAGCAGATAAACAACCATCCAGCAGTGTGTGAATGTGTAATCAGATAGAGTCTGGAATTCACTGAGAGATGTGGTTATGCTTTGGACACAATGTCAGAATCATTATTTTGCCTTAGACTCTTCTGTTTCTTATACCTCTGCCTCCAGCTCAATAATTTATCCATCACACATTTAGAAGAACACAAGATAAACAGCAAAAACTAGCACATAGAAACTAGCATAGCTCTACACAATGGGAATTTAAACACCAAAATAAAATCAACTGTATTTAAAAGCTGTTAGGAAATATATATGTGATTCAGTTGGACAGATATTATTACCTTAATGGAATATTAATACGATATTCCATTTATATCTCCTGTCCTGTCCCAAAGTCTCTTGAGATGTTTTCCAATGAGTTTTTAATGATAATATAAAATGTAGCTACTTCTGGGATAAACATCCACCGGAAATTAGTGACAAATCCATCATTTAAAAGCTAGGTAAGAAGAATTTACCACCTAATTCCATAAACTGGAACACAGCAAGAGCACCAGGTATGTTTCTAAACCTTCCCCATTTAATTGTTCAAAATTCACACAATATGGTAAAAGCACAAATTCTAAGGTTATATTATGATCTATTTCATCTTGTCTTCTCGTTGTTATTCTTTTTCTCATTCTGACTTCAACACACAGCAAAAAGTTGCATAATCTATAGCCACATAGTATAATTGGGAAATCTTCCCCTTTCATCTGCTTTTTTTCTCATCACATTTTAATTTTCTGATATGCTTTCTTTCACTACTGTACCAGTTTTTCTGAGCTCTGTGAGGAAAAATGGTAGATAAGCATTAAGTGATATGGCAAGGAAGTGGATTTTTCAGATTTTTTTGGGCGTGTTAAAAAGGATAAAGCATTTCTTCCTCTTTTGCATCGCTTTGAACATCCTTTTAGCCTACATTACTAACAAGACTTGCTGCTTCTTATTTGGAAATGTCAGAGAAAGAAGAGAAAATTTCTTAGGGGTTAAACTGACAGGCTCCAGGGACTTCAAGGTGAACTGTTGAATGTAGGACCTAAATTTAAACTTGGTTTTGCTTTTTAAATCATGAATATATGAACCTACTGAGTGTAGTACATAACATTCTTGCGTTTAGCTGGTAAACACAATGTGTCCTCCAAGGTTCTAAACCTCTTTTCATAACTTTCAATAAAAATATTTTTATGTCGTGTTGGTCTAAATCAGATAATAATCAATTATGTTTTGATTTGAAACACTGGGACTTCATATTCCTTTCCTTCTATCCTTCCACATTTTAAAAATTGCCAAAGCCTTTTCCTTTTTCTCTTGCAACAACTAGAACAGCATACAGATCCTCTTTCTAAAGTGTCAGGTGGCAGATCATAGAATCATAGAATCACAGAATCACAGAATCATAGAAATGTTTGGGTTAGAAGGGACATTCAGAGATCACCTATTCCACCCTCACTGCCATGGGCAGGCCCATCTTTCACTAGATGAGGTTACTCAAGGCTTTGTCCAGCCTGATGTTGAACACTTCCAGGAATGGGGCATCCAAACCCTCTCCACGGGCAACCTGTTCAGGCATCTCGCTATCCTCATAGAACAGATTTTCTTCCTTTATATCTAATCTAAATCTAGTTTCTTTTTATCTTAAAAACATTACTTTTTATCCTATCACTAAAAGCCTTGGTAAAAAAACTCTCCACCTTTCTTATCATAGAATCATAGAATGGTTTGGTTTGGAAGGGACATTAAAAATCATCCAGTTCCAACCCCCCAGCCATGGCCAGGGACACCTTCCACTAGACCAGGTTGCTCAGAGCCCCGTCCAACCCGACCTTGAACACTTCCAGGGATGGGACACCCACAACTTCTCTGGGTAACCTGTTCCAGTAGCTCACCACTCACATAGTGAAGAATTTCTTCCTTATATCTAATGTAAATTTACCCTCTTCCAGTTTAAAGCCATTGCCCCTTGTTCTATCACTACATGCCTTTGTAAAAATTCCCTCTCCAGCTTTCTTGTAGGCCCCCTTTAGGTCCTGGCAGGCTGCCATAAGGTCTCCCTGGAGCCTTCTCTTTTCCAGGCTGAACAACCCCAGCTCTCTCAGCCTGTCCTCATAGGAGAGGTGCTCCAGCCCTCTGATCATCTTCATGGCCCTCCTCTAGACTCACTCCAACAGGTCCACATCCTTCTTATCCTGGGGGCCCCAGAGCTGAATGAAGTACTCCAGCTAGGGTGTCACCCAAGCAGAATAGAGGAGCAGAATCCCCTCCCTCACCCTGCTGGCCACGCTGCTTTGCATGCAGCCCAGGGTATGGTTGGCCTTCTGGGCTGCAAGTGCACACAGCTGTCCCATGTCCAATTTTTCATCTACCAATATGCCCAAGTCCTCTTTCTCAGGGCTGCTCTCCATCCCTTCATCCCCCAGCCTGTGCCGGTACTGAGGACTGCCCCACCCATGTGCAGGACCTTGCACTTGGCCTTGTTGAACTTCATGAGGCTCACATGGGCCCACTTCTCGAGCCTGTCAAGGTCTCTCTGGATCTATACCTTCCCTCAAACATATCAACTGCACCACTGAGCTTGGTGTCATCTGCACACTTGCTGAGGGTGCACTCGATCCCACTGTCCATGTCATTGATGAAGATATTAAAGAGTACTGGTCCCAGTATGGACCCCTCAGGGACACCACTTGTTACTGGTCTCCATTTGGACATTACGGATCTCCAGTTGGACAGATATAATGATATATATTGACATTACTATAAAAATCAATAAATACTAGAGTCTGCTTATGAAATGAAGCTCATCGTATACCCAGAAGAGATGACAGTGGAAACGAGTAGCTCCATCTACACTGGTGACAGGGTGCGTGCATTTGAAATCAATTGCAGGAGGAACAGGGTGGCAAAAAGAGCATGTACATATTAATTATAAAAAGGATGCGTGTGAGGAAAGGAATCAGAGTAATGAAACTAATCACATTCTTTAGGTATCTGCAAGTAGTGAGTGACACAGTGCTTTGAAAGAAGGGGCTGGAAAACCTATGCAAAGTAATACTTAAAAAAACCATTCCCTCAGCCCCCCTACCCCTGCTTTTAGCCTTAAAACATCAGGTGATGTTTTAGTCCTGGGAAGTCTGTAGGACTGGCAATCCTGGAGAATAAAGTCCTTGTTTAGTCTGTAAAAGACTAATAATTCTGTAGAGAATAAAAAGTCATATGAACAAAAAGAGTTCGGTTTTTTCTGTGAAGGCTTTCCCGCAGAATCAGGAGCCAGTATCAAGTAAATGGCATATCAATTGGTTCTGCCAATGAGGAGGTGTGATAAAACTATCATACCAGATAATTCTGGCGTGATAGTTTTCTTGTGTAAAACCTTCCCTGTTAAAATCTCGGACTCTATGATTTATCTTATACATGGCCCAATTGTCTTCAGGTTATTGTTTATCGTTTGAGTATTTTTAATCAGGTTCTGCACATTTGTGAATGACATATCCTTTCACAGTCAAAACAAGATGTTAAAACAAAATTTTAGATATGTTTAAATTTTCTATCAGACTCAGTTTCTTCTCCCTTCACATTCCCGAAACCAAAAATATTTTGCAAATTAACAATTTCTGATTAGTAAAACCTGTGCTCACAAAGCTTTGCCCCCACACTGCTGCTAGGCCAATGGTTGTCTGCCGTATGTAACTGCCCTGAAAGATGTACTGTCTTTTCATTATAAAACTAGAAGTAACTTACTTTCTTAGCAGGAGACGTTCTTGATATCTAAAACAAAGCAAGAGAGAGCTGAGCCAAGGGGACCACAGTGCTACAGATAACATTGCCTTTTTCCTGATACAGAAGGCAGGTGAGAGGATGGGATCGCTATCGCTATGTGGCAGAACAAAACATTTCTGCGTCATTTTTTTCCATTTTTTAATTGTGCCTTCATATTTTTTTAGGTATTGAACCAGTGTCTGTTTACTGAACCACATCCTCTGCTCTATGGTGCAGCCCTAAAATGCTCCTGGAAGTGTCATCTTCTGCATGAGGTGTAAGGCTTGAGCGGTGACGGTAGTGATTAACAAGATCTATGTGGGATGTAGTTTGTTGGGGTGAAAGGCCCAGTTCCTTATAATAATTTCATTCTATACTATTAATGTGCAAGTATTAATATACAATTAATTACACCTGTCCTTGTATTGACATATTGTGACTGCTGAAGACCACCAAAAAGCACATAGAAGACACTCAGTCTCTTGAACAAGCTGTATTTTGGTTCATTGCATTATATGTAGGTAAGTTCCCCTGTAATTCAGCATAATGTAATAGAACATACGCACATATCTCTTTCCCAAATCAAACCCCAAAAATCTTTGCAAAAGCACAGCCGATGATATTAAAGACAAATTTCTCTGAGAAATTCTCACTACTTTCTTCCCGAAACAACCATTCTGTGTCGGATATCAAAACGTACAGTTGACTGTGCTTTATATAAAATAAAGTAAGAATGTGTGTTTTACTGGTGTTGAGGTTTTTACAGTTTTTAATGTATATCGGAGTTTAAAAAACACCAAAACCCACTCAAAGACAGATCTTTCTGCTCCAGGTTTCCCCAAGAGATTCCCTGATATTATTTATGGAAAGCTGGTGCATCAAGTTGCACAAAGTTAGGAGTGAATACCAGAAGATGCTCTTACTTAAATTGTTATGAATATTATAATGATGGTTAATTTATTGAGATAGATCATGGATCCTTCAGCTGTCCTATTGTTCTACAGAATTTAGAAACACGCAAAAGAAGGCCAACATGGATCCAAAATACTTACAGTTAAAGCATCAGAACAAATTTGCCTCAATTTTGGATCTGGCATTGTTGTTTCTACAATGAATATCTATCTGCACTGTAGCAGACAAACAGCTGCAGGATGTCACTGAAGACAGGTCTTTATGAGGTGGTGTTCTGCTTTGCTATTTCATACTTTATTTTAACTAATCTGACATTTTTCTATTTTAAATGACACTATTAGCTGTATAATATCAACAGTACTGTCCCCTTACCTTTTATATAATACTACACTTTAAATATTTAAGTTCTATTTAGAATTCATTTTCAGAAAACTGAATAGCAAGAGATAATTAGCTGAGGGTGTTTCAACTCTCTCAGAGCTGAAGATACCAAATTGTGAAAATTAGGAATTGCAATTAAATCTGATACAGATGTTGATGTTACCTTTAATTAAAACATTTATTACAAAGTTAGCAAAGGACTACAATGACATAGTATCTTAAAGCATGTCTCTTTAGTAAACTTAGTCTTCCTGGTTATGTGCCAGATGATTTTATAGCGGGGGACACATGAATAACATATACTGTAAAACAGAGTTCTTTCTTTTTGTAACAGAAGTAATTTCTCACAGTTATCACTTGACTGTTGAGAATTAATACAATAATAATAATCATCATCCAGTCCTGCAGAAAAGATAATTTTAATATTTTAATTTCCTACTTCTATGGTAAATTACTATATTTAAAATGAAACTACCTCTTTTTTAGAGGAGTAGAATGGAATAAGAATGTCATGTATAATAGAGAATAGGATATGTGAGAAGTCAGTTATAAAGAAAGGGGTTACATGTTGTTTGCCAATGTTTTGTGTCTTTGCATATATGATTACTCTGGGTTTCCCTGTTGGGAACGCAGACAATAAAGGAAGCAAAAGAATCTGAGTGAGGATCTGTATACAACATTAACAACTTTACAACAGAAAAAAAAATCATACATGTTTCTCTGAATGGCAGAAGGTCAGACAATCAGAGATACGAGGAAAGGAAAAAAATATTTATTCTTTCCCCTGGCCCCTAAAATATTGCATCCTAAGTGCATTCCTGACCACTTTCAGAAATAAGTTTTTAAATTTCCATGTACTATTCTGTGCCTTTCCATGATTTCTCCTGGCAGACTGCAGTATCTCTCTCATTGTACTTCCCAGAGTTAATGCAGCATTCAGGTCTGAGTGGCATGCAATGAAGCCTGGCTTTTAGCAGTTCTGTTTGTTCCAGATAATTCAGTTTGTATTGAATCTATGGCACAGACCCACCAAGTGCTTTAATTCTGCTTTCAGCGAGATTCCTGCAGGAATCTGAAAAGATGACAGCAACGAGCACCAGATAGTAAGTTCTCAAAAGTAACTAGTGTTCAGTGGACACTTAATATTTTCAATAACTTCCAAAAACTTTAATCAAGAAATTTCAGAAGGTTTGGTATTTTTTGAATTAGACATTTATAAGTTTTTAAAATTTGTGCTCCCAAAAGTCATGAGTCATTTGAAAAACTTGGCTAGGCTCATAGAATCATAGAATATCTCAAGTTGGAAAGGACCCATAAGGATGACTGAGTCCAACGTCCTGCTCCTTGCAAGACTACCTAAAACTAAACCGTATGACTAAAAGCATTGTCCAGACACTGAGATCTGTATGATATCCTGCACCTCCAGCAAAGGGTTGATGTATAATACTTATTTTAGATGTAATCGGGAATTTGAGGTTAGGAAAGGTATAACTGTGGAAATAAGATTGGCTGACCATTATTTAAGTCATCAATAGGAAACATAGCTATGCATCCGAACGGAGCCTTGTATTCTGAGGCTGAACAGAGTTCAGTCTTCTCGGACTGAAATCAGGAATCAAATGCTAGTGGCAAACAAACCCAGCAAAGTCTTAACCAAACAGCACCAAAAATTGAAAGTTCCAGGTTGCAAATCTATGTTGGCCTTGAAAGGTCTCTAATATTCAATAATCTTTTGGAAATGCAGATTTATATATCATTTACTCTGGTGTAATTTAGGAGTAAATTATTGAAATCTCTGTTAGAGAAGAGGCCATGTTGCATGACTCTGGTCCAAAGGGCATTGAGTTCAACCCCCACCATCAGCTTCATCAGTGTTTATGAGGCATTTGGACAATGCCCTTAACAACATTCTTTAACTTTTGGTCAGTCAGTTGGACTAGATGATTGTTGTAGGTCCTTTCCAGCTGAAATATTCTATTCTAGAACTTCACTCCCCTAGTCTTTGCCTTGACCTTCAGGGGCTTTAGAGGTGGGGGAAGAGATATTGCTATTGAAATCTGTGATGGACAGATTGCTCCTAACAAGGCTGTGTCCCTACACATAATATCGTGGTAGACTGACAACTCATACTGGTTCCTCTTGAATGCCATCTAGTAAACTAATAACCGTACCTCTTATAGAACATAAATATTAATCGGATTAAACACATTCTGGCATATGAGGCTTGGTCAGATCAAGTCATCTATCATACAATGAAATGACCCAAACAACAACTCAAGAGTGCTATTGGTTGTGAAGAGAACCTTGAAGTTGGAACAGCTTATTACATACCAAGGGTTTGCAATTTCACTGTTTCCACATGATAAATCTGGAAACTTTCTGTAATTCAATGGAGATGACGGGGTCAACTTTTAAAGCTGAGACACGAAACCCATTATATCTTCCTGGGATTTCACGATCCATTCCTTTGAACACAGAATGCTTCTGTAAATAAACAAAGAAACCCAGAAAAAGATCTCACCTTCTACTCAGAAAATATAAAACTGTCAGAGCCAAATCTTTCCAGCATTTAGATATTTTAATGGTGTCAAGGGAAGTGTGTGTGTTCAGCTTTGCTGAAGAGGAAGAAATGATACATGTTAAATAGGTACTCAGTGTTTCTTGCAGGGAGGTTTGGATGGTGAATGGTAATGCTGGAATTCACAGCACTGAATTCACATCAATGGAAGCTGACAGATAAAATATGGGTAACTTTCATTTAAACCTATTAAGTTGAGTCATAAAACAATGTTATCATTTGGGAAATTGATTCTGAAATGTGCACAGCTTTGCAGGAGATTTAGGATGCTTGGATCTCAAAATTTAAAACTTAGAAGTCTAAGCTCTCTAGTTATCTGTGAAAACTCATTCTGCACATATCAAAAAGTCACAATTCACTTAGTACTTAAACATCGGCACCACTTTTTGTGCCCAGGATGACTCCTTTGCATTCCTACTTTGTTCCCCCTTGAGTGTCTTCCCTGAGACATTAGAGGCATGTCCAAGCGTTACGGGTTTCCCCTTGCCAAAATGACATAGATCACACTTGGCAGTATCTCCGTCTTTCTTTTCATGCTTGCCACTAGCCACAGGCAAAGTGATTCTTTCACTTTAATGAGAAAAATACCTCTATGCTTAGATATGAAGATAATCCAGGGAGTGATTGTCTCTCTATGCTGATTTATTTGAAATCTTTGCTTTCACAGAAGTGCTGCTGTGAGTGTGAAATGCACCTAACTCCACTCTAAACATTGTGTAAGCTTAAAATACAAAGTAAATGGGTTTTATTGAAAAAATGGGAAAGATTACAGTTTTGTTTATAAAGTTGGAAACACATTTACATAAGAAACACATAAAACCAAATATTGTGTGCATACTTATATGGTAGTGTGCTTATAGCTGTGATTTTAGATTTTTTCTGATGGGTCTAGCAGAAAGTTATAGCTCCTGCTTGGTAGGGCTTTACTACCAAGTAAAAAAAGCAATGTTTTTCAGGGTAATTTTGAATTTCTGAATTTCCATCCCTGGGTTTGGTTTAATACTTTTACTTTTATCTTGTCTACTGTCAGATGTAAATTAAATTTCAGAGCATGTCTTTTTTCTAGTAATACCAGGGACCTTTCTTATTGCGATTTTCTTTGTTGTTGTTGTGTAGTGTCTAATAGAATAACAAATGAAAACTCTAGAACTTATCTGGGAGTGAATCTCTTACAGAAGTAGAGAGAGACCTTAAAACACTTATTCTTGTACTTTTCATTTCACTCTTTCAAAACAAGTCAACTTGTATTTTTACATTGTAATTTATCACAAGCGTTTTTGTGCAAACAAGTCAGTTTTGCACACCATACTTGGTAAGAATTTTTGGTGTCATCCAGCAGTTTGTCTTTTGATTTAATAAGACTTTATATGTGATTATACATATAACTTAACCACATGCTGTCCATTTGCAAGGTTTCATTCATTCAGAGAATAGAACCGTGGCCATCTCATCCTAGCACAGGCAAATATTCTCTATCAGTTATTTTTCATCTGCTGTAATACACTCATGTATACACCTGAACTTGGCACGCTACAGAGAAGCCTTCAGGCTGTTGCAACTGATGTTTATGAGCAGATCTGTGTTGGGATGTGACCAAAATTAAATTAGTACACTACAGGTGGTAACAGAGCCAATTATACTTACTGCTATTAGTGCAGAAACCTAGCAAGCACTGAAGGCAATTCAAATAGAAGTCCATGTTTCCAGCAATGTTATGTGTAGTCAACTCACAAGTTGCTAAATGTGATGTTTAAATGTGGAACTTGAAGTATTTTGTCATCAGATTTTTCTTGAACACATATTTCAGTCCTTGACCTGTAGATATTTTGTAGAGATACTTGTAAGTCTCACTCAAGATCATCCTGAATTGTACTTGTCCAGTATTTCCATTTTCATGCTTGGGACATGCTTGCCATGACTGACTGCCCAAGAAAGAGATTCAGAGAGTGGTGCGGGTGCCTGAGCCTAAGGGTCTGGTGCTATTTTAAATGTCTGTCTGGGCAAGAAATCTGCATGGGGCTAGTGGGCAATATGACACAGAGGCCATGGGAGAACCAAGATAATACCTGTATTTCTCCCTCAACGTCTTTGTGCAGTAGTGTTCACATGGAGGTTTTAGCCAGGAATGTCTCAGAGACGGCAAGGGAATATGAGGAACTGGCACCAGGAAGATGAAGCTGAGGGACAAACAGGCAGAAATATTTTGGGACTACCTGCTGGGATATGTTGCTCTGGGGGAAGCAGACAGCACAATTTGTCTGAGGGACTGTACTAGTGAACTTGCTGGGGATAAGACATCAAAACTGAACTCACATTATTTTTCCCTCAGTTAATCTTTTCTTTGTGGTAGAGCTGAGACAAATTTACATTTTTCATTAGTTCAGTGTCATGTAGTATCATGTACATAGGAATGACCTTCAAGTATAATATTCTCTATCCAGGTAATTTCACTAAGATAAAAAACACTGCAGGCAGAAAACCTGAGCAGTATAAAATTTGAATACTGCGCCTTTTTTATCCAAGAAAAATGTAATTGTTTCTGTTTTTGAAGCTTCTGCACTGAGGGCATATGCAGGAGAGCCCTCATGCTGTTCGGAACCGATAAAGTTATTTTCCTCTACATGGGTCATACCTGCTAAAGTTTTAGATAAATTTCTTCCAGATTTATTATTTTGATCCATATATTCAAGCAAAGTTAGTAGAACACAGCTGCAAGAGACCCAGAAATAGGGGCCTCCGTGTCTATGACTGCTGAGATGGTGCAGACAAGAACTTGGATACTTGGTGGAAAACTTTGAGGTCCCTGTCCTAGTCTGAGGTCAGGCTTTCTTCGTGCTCTTTATGTTTGTTTTCTAATTAAGTGAACTGTAGCCTGAAGAAATTATTTCTTGGCGAATAATCCTTCCTGTGTGGAGGTCATATATTTTAATATATGTTTTGAAGGAGCAAGAACACAAGCAAATGGATAACCCTCACAATGTTTAATTTCGCTATGGGTTCATTTTAAGTTCCACGTTTCTGCAGTGTTAAGAGTTCCAATTGTGAAAGATTGACTTAAACAGAGATAATACAAAACTATGAAAAAAAGGAACAAATATCAATATTTTACAAATTTAATTCCAAAGTAATTGTTTTTCTTCACTCCCCTGCAATCCATTACATTTAAAAGCCATATCTTTAAAAGCATTTTAGACAGGAAATAAAATGTGTAGCAAACACCTCCTCGTATCATTACTTAAAAACTCTTCCTGATAAACAACATTTGTGTTGCCATATTTTAATATCAAAATAGCTTCATATGGAACACTGTCAGTGTCAGAACTCTTTTATCATCTAATTTAATTATGTCTCACATAAAATATCTTTTAGGTTTGTTATTTTAAATAGACTCTTCCAATGTGTTTGTCCTCTATGTTGTTTTTTTTCCTTTAAGGGCTTCATGGTATTTTAAATGCAAGCTTTTCATTGAAATTTTTCTAATGCCTTCTGATGTAGAGTGGGGCAATCTGTGCATTGGGCTGATGTGAGCTCTATTCCCTTCAGTGGAAGCTCTTATTATTTATAAAGTAAAGGTTACTATTTCAAGTTCAGTTTTTGTGCTGACTACAGTTGACCTCAGCACGATTTTGATCAAATCCTAAAAGAAACGCTGGGCACAGAGACTTTAGTAAATCGTTATAATCCTACTAAAACTAGAATTTTTATATTAGTTACCCTGCATGTGCCCCCCTTCCTTGGCATCTAGCTTTGTCATACTGTAGATTACTTGGCAGAGGAAAAATGTTCTTATGGAGATGTTAATACTAAAAGAAATGCTAAGAGAAATGCTATTTCCAAGAAGCTCCATAAAGAAAGCTGAAAAGTGCCTTGTGTACCTTCAAAGGGGGAACATGGACTGAGAAAGATCACTCGAGTTATTAAATACAATCTTTTCCTATCATATACAGTTAACCATGTCTCTAAAGACCTTGTAGTCATAGTACAGGACCAGAGAAAAGAATTGGAGGATCAGAAAGATGGAGAGCACAAATAAACAACCAGAGGATGCTCATCAGGATATTTGACTGTTATGTCAGCACACTGTCAGTGTACCAGTAACCTTTTTTTAGTGTAGCTACCACAGCAAAATATTTCTCATGCTCCAGCTGAAAGAGGTAGGAACTACTTTGTCCTTGCTTGCGATGTGATAGGGCTGACTATTACATCACCATTATAACACTTAATTTTTATATTCTATTGAACTGTTAGGTATTGGCAGCTGGTAAAATTATTACTGTTATTGTGGTGGGTCTAGTTATCTGATCTGGGATACCATGTTGCACATTACAAAAGTTCAAACCAAATGAGTTCAACGAGATCCTGAGTAATATTAGAAATAAAACCACCACCAAAAAATCCCATGTGCATCATTATAAAATCATCCGTCAAGCTGCTTCATTCAACTTTTAATAAGCAGAACAGAGCCTAGCAATTAATATCACTATCTGTTATTCTCTTTGTAAATGATGTGGGGTTTTTTCTTCAAATAGTCCCTGCTTTGCACTAACCTACTTCAGTAATACCTAAATCCCTTTCCACTGGGACAAGGTTCAATTCAATTCCTTTGAGTGTTAAGAAATGTCATGAATGTGTCCTGCATCTCATAATAAGAGAAGAGCACACCAAGGTGTTTTCATCACAAGTTCACTTAAAATTAGAGCTGTGCATGTAAATGAAACTGGTACCCTTTATTACAAGAGTATGAGAAGCTCTGACAAGCATATTCATATTCACATGGCTTAAATTAGTTGTCTGAAGTGTAGTCTAATTTATTTCTCTAAGCTGTCTCTACTATCAATATGCATCTTCAAATGCAAAGCTCTTTTTTTCTCTTCCTAATGGAATAGATTGAAACTTTGTCATTCTATTAAATCATTTCAACGTGCTTTTTATTTGTTTATGGAATACCTTGCTATGTGGCGAAAGGGCTCAGCTCAGCTAAGCAGTCATCATATACAAAGGTACAAGGTGCAATGAACTCAATGAGAC
>NW_010550917.1:0-470 GCF_000687285.1 Phaethon lepturus | reverse complement strand
ATCTCTAGCAAGCCTGGTTTTACCCCTTTCCTCCTTCAAATCTAGTTTAAAGTCCTTCAATGAGCCCTGATAACTCCTGTGCAAAGATCCTTTTCTCTCTTTGAGACAGGTGTACCCTACCTGTTGCCAGCAGGCCTGATGTCTTGTAGATGACCCATGATCAAAAAACCCCAAATTCTGCTGGTGACACCAGGCTTGGAGGCAGGTACTGCTCTGCTGGCTCTTCCTGTTTCTTCCCTCATCACTCCCTGCAACTGAAAGGACAGAGGAGAACACTACTTGTGCTCCTGATCAGTCATCCCAAGGCCCTGAAGTCTTTCTTGATTACCCTCTGACTTCTTGTTGTGACTTCATTGCTATGTACCTGAAAAATGGATAATAATCTGAGGGCCATACCAGGGGAGGAAGCTTTCTTTTCGCATCTTTAACTTGGGCCCCCGGGAGGCAGCAGACTTCCCTAAGAAGTAGGT
>NW_010550916.1:505-3163 GCF_000687285.1 Phaethon lepturus | reverse complement strand
GTCCTCCTGTAGGTACCAAAGAGCCATGCCATGTCACTGTTACAGGCGGAGACTGATAGTAGCTGTCCTCCTGTAGGTACCAAAGAGCCATGCCACATCACTGTTACATGCGGAGACTGACGTGATCTCTGCAAAGGATGGGGAAGTAAGGTGAATCCCACCACCTTCTTTTGCTTCTCCAGAAAGGGATCAGAGTGTTTTGTGTGAAGTTGCGTCTTCTGGCCTGCCTGTAAAGGTGTGCCCACATTGTCTCAGAAATGCGTCAAACCCAGCAGGGACGGATTTCCATCCAGTCCCTGCCAGGCGGCTTCCCCTGAAGACAAAGCGACAGCTGTGGGTCCTTCACTTGACACCACGCTGCATTGATTTCATGTTTTCACAAATGAGCTAACTGCTCCCGAGGGATGCTCATCCAAGCGGGTGTCTAACCCTAACTTCGCTCCCTTGGGCAATGACGTTGGCAGCTCTCACCCAGTGTTCCCTCCTCATCCCAATCACACATGATGAAATTTCCACCCACACTCTACAGTATAGCTAACAGGCACCTCGGGCATTTGAAGTAGGCAATTAGGAAGGAGGCAATTAAGAAACCAATGCACCCAGGAGTTACCACACATACAATGACTTGCAGTGGGAATCAGCCATTTCATGGCAACAGTCAGTTCCAGCAGCCCAGAAATGTCAGTCTGAAGTCTGCCAGGTCCTCTCTGCTCTGCTCTGCTCTACTACCCACACCGCAGCCCAGGCATCTTCATCTGGGTTAAATGAGTTCTGCCAGATGGCAACAGGGGCTGGTATTGTCCGTAAGAACAATCATCCACTGGAACAACCTCCCCCAGACACGTCCCATTGATGAAAGAGTCCCCATAGATGAAAGTTTTCAAGATGTGATTGGACAGGGAGGTAGATAATCTCCTCTAGGCTCCCTTTCCCATGAAAGATTGGAGCAGATGACCTTTTGAGGTTGTGGTGCGTTGACCTTGCCTGGATGACAAGTGCCCACCAAGCCATCCTATCACTCCCCTTCCTCAAGTGGACAATGGGAGAAAATATGGCAAAAGGCTCTTGGGTTGAAATAACGACAGGGAAGTCACTCAGCAATTACCATCATGGGCAAAACAGAGTTGTCTTGGGGAAAATAACTTATTGTCAATTAACCATGGGGTGGGGTAATGAGAAATAGGAACAAATGTGAAACACCTTCCTTCTGCTTGGGCACAACCTCACTCCCAACACCTCTACCGCCTCGCCCCAAGCGGCACAGGGGGACAGGGAACGGGGTAGCAGTCGGTTCATTACGCGCAGTCTTTGCCACTTTTTCTGCTCACGCTGTTCCATTACGCGCAGTCTTTGCCTCTTTTTCTGCTCACTCTGTTCCCTTTCTCCGCTGTGGAATCCCACCCATGGGAGAGAGTCCTCCATGACCGTCTCCAGTGTGGATCCTTCCCATGGGCTGCACTTCTTCATGGACTGCTCCAGCCTGGGTCCTTCCCGGGGCCACAGGTTCCGTGAGAAAACCTGCTCCAGCATGGACTCCTCTCCACAGGATCACGGTTCCTGCCAGGAGCCTGCTTCAGCGTGGGCTCTCTACGGGGTCACTGCTTCCTTCTGGGCACAGCCACCCGCTCTGGCATTAAGTTCTACATGGGCTGCAGGTGGATATCTGCTCCACCATGTATATCCATGAGCTGCAGGAGGATAACCTACGTCACCATGCTCCCCTAACTGAGCCTCCAGGCACAAATACCCTCTGCCTGAACCGCACCTTTTCCTCTGGGGAAGGCAGTCTCCAGAGCTCCAGATGTACATGGCCGGCCTTCTGCCTCAGCATCTCCTTCTTGCCAAGGCCTCTGGTATGCCAAGGGTTTGGGTCCAGCTGGTGCCCCAGAATACCAGCCAACACAAGAGGGCTGAGAATGGCCCAGCAGAGACAGATCAGAGAAGCTGCTGAGCACAGAAACATGTCCCACTGTCATCACAATGGTCCGGTGGGGATGCGGGGGGTAACTGCTCTTGCACAGAGCCGTTCCAGAGCAGACCTGGCATCTGGCAGTGGCCCAGGAAAGCTGCCCCAGGCTTGGAGGAGACAAAGTACCACAGAGCAGCCATGGTGTCCTGGGAGGTGCAGTGGCCCATGGGGCTGTTGGGTTCACAGGGAGTGGGGAATTCATTGTGTGGCTGATACCAATCCTAACTTGAGAATTACCTCAGCCCTGAATGTCTGCACAACAGCTGGGCCCTGCCAGGCACTGAAGGTCTGTATGAGGTACCCACATCATCTGACTGTGCCCATGTGCACCGGCCAGGGACCCCAGATCACGTAATGGAGGCGCATGGAAGGTGGAGATGAGGCTCTGGGCTGTCCGCAGGTATTACTGTCTCCATATCCCCACTCCTGCCACTCTTTGGAGCCATCACCTATTCTAGCGCCCTCCCTAAGCAGATATCCTCACTCCTGCCGCTCTTTGGAGCCATTGTCTATTCTAGCGTCCTCCCTCAGCACAGCCCCACCCAGAGCTAGGGCAAATCCCTTTGCCAAGAAGCCGGGGGACTGTTGACCTCATCCACTGGCCGCATCCATAGCCATGACCCCACGGGTTGGGCTCCCCATTTGCAGGAAGTGCTCCAGGGCACAGTTCTCCAGGCCCATGTGGGAAA
>NW_010550916.1:0-389 GCF_000687285.1 Phaethon lepturus | reverse complement strand
GCCTTCCTCAGCTCCAACGGACAGGGCACAAAAGACTGCCCAGTGCAGTGAGTCCTACCCTCTCCGACTGGGCACGAGGAAGGGTCCTCTTTTGCACGCTACCTAATCCTCTTCAGAAAGCCACCTTTTCTCCTGAGCAGGCCGCAATGTTTGCCACCAAAGGAAGGAGGACTCGGAGTCCCAGGCTTGGATGCAGCACAAATTTAATGAGTCTAAAGCAGAAAAGGAGGAGGCTCACCAGGGAGCACCAGTTTTTGGCTCCAGCCAGCGGGCCCTGCCGAGGGAGGGAGACTAACAGAGCCCTGCTAGGCTGGCATTGGGAGATGGCGACAGAAAAGGTAAGGAAGAGAGAGAAGAGGGTGGAAGAAGGAATCAATGGTCCGAAGCTC
>NW_010550915.1:1373-2454 GCF_000687285.1 Phaethon lepturus | reverse complement strand
GCTTCCTTCCCCCGGGGGGCCGCTTGGCGAGGAGCCGGTTCTGCTTTTTCCTGGCGGGGAGCTCGTAAACGGTTCCTCTCCAAACAAAAAAAACACCGGTTATGCCGACACGCAGAGGCGCCGGGCTGCGAGCCCTGCTCGGGCGGGAGCTGGTTTGCACAAGTCCACAGCATCAGCTTTGGGGTTCATAGTTCTGCCCCGCCTTGTCTAACCTGAGCCTTGTTTGCGACTCTCCGTGCCCGCAACAGGCGGTTTCCAGGTGTTGGTATTTCCCCGAGTGGGTTAAGGAGCTTGTGCTTCTGCAACCCCAGGGAGTTTTGGTTTCTGCCTTAACTGGTGGGGCCAGATGTGCAGGGCTCTGTCAGATAAGTGAGGAAAAAGACCCACAAACTGCAGGCGCATGTTAGTTCCTGATCCGCCCTGCTCCCTCCCTCGCCCTGACTTCAGTCTTACTCCAAAGCACCCTGCAAAAAGCTTTGCTCAGGTTCCCCCCTTGCGTCCCCTCGCCCCCGGGATAACTGAGGTTTCCAGCCCCTCGTCGGCTCCGAAGGCTCAAGGTCTCACCCCAGCCTGGGGTGCTGGGGCTGCTGGTGGTGGTGTCCGGCAGCTGTGGTGAGCAGAGGAGGGCTCAGCAGATGTGTCTGGGGGAGACTGGGGGCCACGGGCTGGACCCTGAGCTCAGTGACGGCAGAGCCCAGAGAGTTGTGGTGAACGGTGTTAAATCCAGTTGGTGACCAGTTACAGGCAGTGTTCCCCAGCGCTCAGTACTGGGGCTGGTTGTCTTTAATATGTTTATTGACAATTTGGATGAGGGGATCGCATGCTCCCTCAGTAAGTTTGCAGATGACACCAAGCTGGGTGGGAGTGTTGATGTGCTGGAGGGTAGGAGGGCTCTGCAGAGGGATCTGGACAGGCTGGGTCGATGGGCAGAGGTCAGTTGTATGAGATTCAACAAGGTCAAGTGCCAGGTCCTGCACTTTGGTCACAACAACCCCAGGCAACGCTCCAGGCTTGGGGAGGAGTGGCTGGAGAGCTGCCCAGTGGAAAGGGACCTGGGGGTGCTGGTTGACAGCCGGCTGAA
>NW_010550915.1:0-1324 GCF_000687285.1 Phaethon lepturus | reverse complement strand
GCGCGCGGGAGCTGGGCAGGGATCGTGCCCCTGTACTCGGCACTGGTGAGGCCGCGCCTCGAATCCTGTGTTCAATGTTGGGCCCCCCATGCCAAGAAGGACGTTGAGGTGCTGGAGCGTGTCCAGAGAAGGGCAACGGAGCTGGGGAGGGGTCTGGAGCACAAGTCTGATGGGGAGCAGTTGAGGGAACTGGGGGTGTTCAGGCTGGAGAAGAGGAGGCTGAGGGGAGCCCTTATTGCTCTCTACAACAACCTGAAAGGGGACGTGGGGGTTGGTCTCTTCTCCCGAGTAAGCAGTGATAGTACGAGAGGAAATGACCTGAATTTGCGCCGGGCAGAGTTTAGACTGGATTACTAGGAAAAATTTCTTCACCGAGAGAGTGGTCAAGCACTGGCACAGGCTGCCCAGGGAGGTGGTGGAGTTGCCATCACTGGGGGTGTTCAAAAAACCATGTGGACGTGGCACTTGGGGACATGGTTGAGTGGGTGTGGGGTTGTTGGGTTGATGGTTGGACTTGATGATCTTACATGTCTTTTCCAACCTTAATGATTCTGTGATTTGTCTCCCCAGGTGCTGGGGCCTGACTGGCATCACCTTCCTGAGCCTGGGTGTCACCACAGGGCTACGGTGAATATTTTAAATCAAGCTTGACAGCTGTCAGGCAACAGAATCCTGATCTACTGCGTCATCTTCATGCATTCTGCAATCCCCCAACGCGATAACAGCAGTGGTGCTAAAACTGCATCCAAGAAACAGGCTTTCCCAGCAGTATTGATGCCTTGGGTGCAAGATTCTGCTTGTCACAAGCAAAAACATTCCACATATCAGACTCCCGTGGGAAAAGGGAAAAAAGGGGAGGACAATGGATTCTGCTGCATTGATGGGAATGTGAAGGAGCCTCTGGGTCCCCAGTACTACAGAGAGGCATTGCCTCACCCAGAGGTGTGTGGGGATACAGACAAAAGGACATACAGAAGAGTTCTGGGTGAGTGCAGGGCCACCCCTGTGGCCTGTAGGCAGAGGACGGTGTCCCTGTGGCAGCGTCACCCCACGGGGACTGGGGCTGGCAAGCGTGAGGCTTCTTCCAGCTGCCTGGAAAGGGCTTTGTATTCTGCTCAGGCTGGATCGGATGGTCTGTAGCAGGCACCCCCCCGCCTTCCCCCACATCTGTGGTGCAAGAGCCTTGTCCCTGGTTTGTGTCTGTCACTTGGCTTTTGTGCTGCCAGCTGTGTGTTTGCAGGGGCAGAAAATGGGCTGGGAGGTCCCTCCCACGTTCCCTGGGCAGCTGGTGCCGGGGTGGCGGGGACGCGAGGGCCGTGCCTGC
>NW_010550914.1:0-53284 GCF_000687285.1 Phaethon lepturus | reverse complement strand
TTAACTCAACTGTTATTTTGCATTTTCTAAATTGGGCTAGTCTCTTTTTGCTTCAATATCATTTTTGGCATACTAAATGTTTTTGTTTTAACTCAACTGTTATTTTGCATTTTCTAAAATTGGGCTAGTCTCTTTTTGCTTCAATACCATTTTTGGCATACTAAATGTTTTTGCGTCCAAGACTGTTTCTGACTACCCATCCTTAAGCAGCACCTGATCTCTGAAGGCAAAGTTTTGTCATTTTGGAACCCCAACCAGCACCCCAGGCCTACTTGTAGGTAGCCTGTCTAGAAAGACCAGGACCTTCACAACGGAGAGTAAAGCTGCAGCTCTTCTGCATACTTTGTCTAACCTGGCTATAACGACATTCCTGGTTGTACAATGACCTGCCTTTGGAAAGATGGAGAGGATCTCCAGGCATGTGGGGGAAGAATAGAATTTACACGATCTGGAAAAATTACATAAATATTCTGAAATGTATGAATTAAATTTAATTAGGACAACTGTAAATATACATATTTTTATATATATGGGCAGTCATTACTGAGAAAAGAAAAAACCCACATGCCCAAAAAACAATTTATTTCCCTTCATTAGCATATATTTAAGGGCAAAGGCTTCACAGTTAAGTGTGAATAAACACCAGCATAAGTACAGAAGAGCTCATTTCCTGGGTAAAATTCATCCCACCCAAAATTAGAAAGTAGCCAGATTAATCACTTCCTAAAAGTGCTTGTATGACTGGCTAAGATACAGGTATGTTGCAAGTAAGGTGTTAACTCCTACCCGCAACTCTCCCGCTGCAATTAATGGAAAGAGGACTCAATTAGCTTTCGAGCTTGCCCTGCAGAGGTGTCAGCCAAACTCACCGTGTCTGATTCAGTCTGTTGGGGCCAGGCACTGCGTTTTTATGATTTAGCATGCCTGCATCAAGTACCTATTTTAGGCATGCAAAATCGAGACCTGTATGAAGTCAGAGGAGGTCAAAACCTAATCACATTAAAATCAATATTCAATTCAGTTCTGCATGACCTGAACAAAGAGCACAGATTATGTTCCTAAAAAGGAACTGACTCTGCAGGTGCCAATCTGGAAGGAAAATAGAAGCAGCTCCTGGAAGCAAATATAATGTAAATGTGAGATCAACTGAGATCCAAACGCGTACTGGATGACTTCATTTTGCTTTGAAACTGAGTGGATACTCAGTAGATACACCTACGCAGAATGGTGGGTGTACTTCAAGACTTGCAATAATATAGCATACTTTTGCTAAGTCACATTTACATGCTGTGTGTCGTGCTTTAGCCACAGCCAGCAACTAAGCACCACGCAGCCGCTAGCTCACCTCCTCCCCGAGGTGGGACGGGGGAGAGAATCGGGAAAAAGCATTGTGGGTTGAGATAAAGAGTTTAACAGGACAGCAAAAGAAGAGGGAACAGCAATGATAACAATAATAACAATATTACTGATAAAGGAATATACAAGAACAAGTGATGCACAACGCAACAATTGCTCACCCCCCGGTGATCAATAGCCCATCCCCGAGCAGCGATTCCTGCTCCCCGGCCAACGCCAGTTTCTATACTGAGCATGACATTATACGGTATGGAATATGCCTCTGGCCAGGCTGGGTCAGCTGTCCCGGCTGTGCCCCCTCCCAGCTTCTTGTGCACCTCCCCACTGGCAGAGCACGGGAAGCTGAAAAGTCCTTGATTTAGTATAAGCACAACTACTTAGCAACAACCAAAAATATCAGTGTTATCAACATTATTCTCATACCAACTCCAAAACACAGCACTATACCAGCCACCAAGAGGAAAAAACTCTACCCCACCTGAAACCAGGACAACGTATAAAAGAAATCAGGTACATACACACGTGCGCACACACAGAGCTGAGAGAGAAGTTATTTTACTAAATGTATTTTAAAAGACCCTCAAATGGGTGTTCAGTTTTACTACAACATAGGCTGAGCTGGGGGAGGATTTACTTATAAACTATAGAAAGCATGTGTTAAAAGATAACGTCATTCGGAATCAAACAAATGGCCAAATGAGTATCTATAGCAATATGGCATCACCTCTTCTCCTCTTGGCGACAGTCATAGAAAAAGTCTTTGTTACATCAGCCATATTATTAATTCTAAGTTTCCCTCTTTATCTTCTGCCAGTGAAAGCAAAATTGACACATATATCCTTCTACGAGCACTATTTCATGCATTACTGTATCACAAATGACATTTCATATTTCTAGGACTTCAGTAGCAGATGCATCATGAACGTTTTTGCGACAAAATCTTCGAAATCCTCTAATGCGCTAGCAAAGAGAAGCAGCGTGGCGGCGGAGGATCTAGCACCAGCAGATGGCATTCATTCCCTGCAATTCCTGCAGCAGCAGCAGGTACTGAACGCTGCGCTTGCATCACATCAGCGCAGTATGTGGGATCGTGCGAGAAGCACAGAGTTAACCCTGAGTTATTTTCCCGTCATTTGACAAAATGTTCCTTTCAAAGCATTACTTTATTTTTAAGAAAATTTCGTCATTTAAGAAAGAGCTCATACATAAGCACCATATAGAGATAGATTTGCCACAGCAGAGCAGCAGGATTTTATATTCACTTTACACACCGGTATAGTTACTACCCAGTGCAAGCCACTCTGTCTGGCCCAGTATTTTCTTTATGTAAAAGCAGCTTTGCATGAATAACTTATGGAAGAACCTGACCTTCCTTCCCAGTTCAATAGCACCTTTATTCTACTGTTCTTCATGTTCATAAATGCTCTGCTAAAGTAATAAAACTATCAGTTTAAATATGTGTAATAATATTTTTAAAGCATTTTATGGCTAGAAATACATATGGCGAATAGAAAGTTAACACTGGATTCAAATAAGCTTTTTTTTCCTCAGAAAACCCTGAGCTTTACCACCATGAAGGTATGGCCTGAGGGCGTTTTGGTAATTAAACGACACCATGTTGTTCCACCAGCCCTAAGACGCTGATGCAAGACGTATCAGGCATGGAGGTGTGGGATGCGGGGCCAAACGTGCAGCCGCCCTGACTGCCGGCACCCTTTGCCCACCGACCCGCTGAGCAGGAAAGGGGGGGGATCGCTGCGCTGCCCAGCTGGCTAAGACAAGAATTTTACAGGAAAGGAAAACAGAGCGGTCAAGTGGATGTACAAATATAGGCCCACGAAGAAAAACAAAAAGAAAGAGCAAGCAATCTCACTTCCATCGAGCAAACAAATGAAACGCAGTGCACAATGGAATCTCATCTGGAGTTCCAGTAATGTGCTCACAGTGACATTAAAAGCAGGCATTACCTGTTCTAAGAGATTTTGAAGCCTCTCTATTTCACAGTCTATTACAAATTTCTTTTCTTGCCTTCGGTCCAGGTCTTCTAAAAGCCGCCTGTAGCTGGCATCATTAAAATTCTCCACGCAGATGGCACTGACTTGCCAGCTATTTTGTCCTGCTTTTTCCATAATAGCTTGAAGTATTGAATAACCTAAAAGAAAAGGATACAATGTGGTAGTAACACAATCATTGCATTTTTTGAATAGGAATTGTCCTTAATCAATATTATGTATCCTGATATCTGCTCCTGCAGGGAAGGGAATTAGAGAGTGTTTGTATCCCTACCTATGCTGCTAGCCACGATCAGCGCACAGTATGCAATTAATGAACATTACAATTGCTGCGATGAGAATCCTTGGAATGATTCTCAGCATTATGGATAATCCTCATATGATTTATACACACGAACTCTTCTAGTCAAGTATTCAGCTTCTCAGATTGGTTTTGTACAGGTTTCTAAATCCAGGCATTTCATGGCACAGCAAAGAAAAAATATGAGCCTACCCATTCACCAGAAGTATTTGTACACTACAAAAGCAGTATGCTAGACATTTAAATGCTTTGCTTTTTTTGTTGTTGTTGGTTTTTTTTGTCAACATTCACGCAAGTTTTTAATGCTTCTTAATAAGAATACATTTTTTCATTTATTTATATATATATATGTGCCAGTATAGACGTGTGAATAGAAATGGTACTGATCTATTTCAGAGATCCTATATAGCTTTAATCAATGTATGCAAAGTGATTAGAGGTCAATGAATGAAGGGCACCATAGAAGCATTAATTATTACTGCTGGCAGGATTATTGCTCTTTGTCATTGTGAGCATTTGATGCCCTCTTTGTCGTCTTTGAGCCCACCCACAGAAGGGCAAGGCAGCGTCCTCTCTGAGGTCTCCACCTGAACCCACAGGACTCCCTGCCCGCAGTCTCAGCGTCCCCTGGCCCACCTACTTCGCCTTCTTCCCTCTCCTGATATTTTCTCACTGGGGGTGTGCACTACAGAGGCAGGAGAGGAGCTTGTGACATATGTTAGGACAGCTTGCAAGTCCAGCCTTGACTTGTCCAACCAATTCTTGAAGTACAAAGCGTGCATTATTCCATCTTTTACCTAGAGTAAATGGTGAATTTGTTTAAAGCCATAAAGACTGCACACCTCAGATCCAGAGTTAATGTTGAAGACAGACAAAAAGGACAGATATGTCTGTCAATAACATACTGGTACAAATTATACAATTCAGAGAAGGTCCCCCCATCTAGAATCACAACACAACATATTGTGGCTTTTTACTCATTATCTGGCTGGATTTTCCCGACTAGCTTTAAAGGAAAGATTTCACCTCTTGAAAACTATCCTTAGTGATGCGGCTACACAGTGGTGGCTCCTTTCTCTCAAGAAGGTCCCATGCCTGAGTGCAGTGACCTCCAGCTGTCATTTTAACGCACTTGAAGATGCCACTGCATGACAGATTCGCTGTAAAAAGCACTATCAGATGTTCCCACAGATTGCAAGAGGAATCTTTGTAAGCTACATTCCAGAAAGAGCACTTTTGAGTGCGCTGTCACTAACTAATTATCAGAAGACCTACAAAACCACTAAAACCTGTGTTTGCCTCCAGTAAAATAAAAGTAGACAATAGTTTTATGAGAATATGAAGATTTTAGGACACATGAGAAACTAATTCTCTTGCAAATACAGGCATAGCAATTTTTCTACTGGCTCCTATGACATGTGCGGTCCTTGAAATATTAACTTAAAATCTGTATCTTCTTATCATTATGACACTACATACCCACACTCCGAAATTAACATTTATTATTTTTTTCTCTAATTCAGATGACATACTTAAGAGAAAAATACAAACATTTATAATGAAAACATAAAATGCATAACATATTTTATCATATAAATGAGACATTTATTTTATGAAACAGCATTTTATCTTAGGAAATGAATTAAAATACTTGATTTATTGAGTATTAAAACATTTCTGTACTCAGCATATATATTTAATCTGATGACTTATTTTTTTCACAGAACCATACAGATTTCCTGTTAATTGCTGCATAATTACTCTGCTTTTCCTGTTGCCATATTCAATCTCCTTTTTGCCTGCAATTATCTCTGCAAATCATGACGAGTTTCTTTCCCAAACATTGTATTTCTTGCTTCATTTCCTATTCATTTCCATATATAGACATACATTAAAACTGCTCCAGTGCTACAGGGGTTCCTGCTTCATTTACACTGTAACTTTGACTTGGTCTTTGCTACAAAGGCAGTCAACATTTACTTAATTCAGCTCCCTGGCACAAATTAACATTTTCTTTGATCCACTATGAACGGTATTTGAAATAGCAATTGACACTCCTCATTCCTTTCTTATTTCGCTTGGACAACTTTACTAAGATGTGTTTTGATCAAACTGGGAATTTATCCCAGCATAAAGCATGACAAGTATCAGACAAACACACAGAAAAGCTCCTCTTCTACCTTGGATCAAGGTTTGACGTGCCACGTTTCATTAGCAATTGCCTTCATTTAGGCATTTGAAGCTTCTGTAGCTTCTTGTCAGTAGCTGGCACTCGGGTGTGGGTTTTCATGTTAGCACGTCTTTCCCATGCAGCGTAATAGAGCTAAATGGCAGTAACTGGATATGGTGCAACATCTCCATCAGAAGAATTCAGAATTCCTGTGCTAGTAATCAGTGGTACAGTCACCTATTCAGTGTGCAGGAACAATTTTTAACATAACAGACTGACAAGGGCGGAGTTTACACAGAATGATTAAAGGCATTCATAGGCTCAGTCAGAACAAAAATTAGACACGCTGAGGAGAATGCTTATTTGTCCAAAACAATTGGCTACATCAAACAGAGGAAAAAAAATACTTGTATGTAGCGCTACAAACATTTTCTAAGGCAAAAAACCTGAAACTAACCTGGCGTAATTGTCAGAAACTGAGTGCAGCATCTCTTTTTAGACCAAATTCTTAAACTTCAGAAAGATGTTTACCCAAGTAAAGACAGCAGACATGAATCTTCTAGCTGTCATCTAAAAGGTATTTATTTTCTGGTTATCTGCTGTTTATCCTCAGATATGCTACAGACAGAAGAATGATTCATTTCTGGAATACAGTCTGTCCCATGTATTGTGGAATATTATTTGTTGCATGAAAGCAAACTAAAAAAAAACAGGCTAACTCACATCAGCTGAGCTACACCATCAATGTTTTTCAAAACAACATTATTTAAAAAAATGTTTACGACTACGCCAATAAATAAAAGTAAGGTAAGGTCTCACAAGTGTATACAGCAACCCTTCCTCACCAACTAAGTCACCCTTCCCAGAATTGTTTCTTGTTTGTTTGTTTTTTGTTTTTTTAATTAGCAAATCTATGAACAAGATAAAACACCAATACAACTGCCTGGAAACACAGATGAAGTCTTTCCCAAAAGCAAGGATGCTATGTGCAAGTATGGCTTCTTTTTCCTCTTTATGGGACTATGATTCGGGGGAACTTTCCTCAAATGACCTCTGATGAGAAGTCTGACAACTGCTTATTGTAGGTCATTGCTCAATGTCAATAATATTGACAACTGCTTAAGAACCAGTAATACCAATTCCACCTGAATATACTGGAATCAAACCAGAGATGGTGAAAGTCTGCAAATATTTTATTTTCTTGATCTCTTCTCTGCTTGCTTTTCTGTTCTTTAGTTAGGTGGAATTGTGATGATTTAACATACTTCTATTTTTTTGGCAAAAAGGTACCACACAGTCACCATGGTGGGCAAAAAAACCCAAAACCCAAACATGCAAATGAAGAGTTACTCTACTCCGTTCCTGTAAAACCAGAGCTAGAGACGCCTACTGCAGAAAATCTAGGTATTGGGCTTGATACTACAGCTAAGTACTTTACAAAAAAAAGCTCGGATTTTTTTTTAATCTTGCTTCCCTCATTCCAAACTCAATAGTCATTTTTCCATTGCAAAATGCATCATCTACCAAAAAACAATGCCAGATGTGTACCTGGTCTTATATCTGTTTAGAGAGAGATTACAACTTCTTCAGAGAGACTTCAATATTTTCTAAAGGCAAAGGGTGTAAAACACTCTAGGAGTTTTCATAGAATCATAGAATAGTTTGGGTTGGAAGGGACCTTTAAAGGTCATCTAGTCCAACCCCCTTGCAATAAGCAGGGACATCCTCAACTAGATCAGGTTGCTCAGAGCCCCGTCCAACCTGATCTGGAATGTTTCCAGGGATGGGGCATCTACCACCTCTCTGGGCAACCTGTGAAGTGGTTCAGCACCCTCATTGGAAAAAAAAGTCTTCTTTATATGGAGTATAAATTTACCCTCTTTTAGTTTAAAGCCATTACCTCTTGTCCTATTGCTACAGGCCCTGCTAAAAAGTCTATCCCTGTCTTTCTTATAGGCCCCCTTCAAGTACTGGAAGACTGCAATAAGGTCTCCCCAGAGACTTCTCTTCTCCAGGCTGAACAACCCCAACTCTCTCAGCCTGTCCTCACAGGAGAGGTGTTCCATCCCTCTGATCATTTTGGTGGCTCTCCCCTGGTCTTGATCCAACAGGTCCATGTCTTTCCTGTGCTGAGGGCCCCAGAGCTGGACGCAGGACTCCAGGTGGGGTCTCAACAGAGTGGAGTAGAGGGGCAGAATCACCTCCCTCGACCTGCTTGCCACACTTCTTATAATGCAGCCCATGATACAGTTGGCTTTCTGGGTTGCAAGAGCACATTGCCAGCTCATGTTAAGCTTCTGATTAACCAACACCACAAAGACCTTCTTGGCAGGGTGGCTCTGAATACATTCTCTGCCCAGCCTGTATTTGTGCTTGGGATTGCCCTGACCCATGTACAGGACCTTGCCCTTGGCCTTTTTGATCTTCATGAGTTTCACACGGGCCCACCCTTCAAGCTTGTCAAGGTCCCTCTGCATGGCATTCCATTCCTCAGGCATGTCAACCACTCAGCTTGGTGTCATCGGCAAACTTGCTGAGGGTGCACTCAATCCTACTGTCCTTGTCACCAACAAAGGTGTTAAATAGCACCCATCCCTATACCAACCCCTGAGGAACGCCACTTGTCACTGGTCTCCACTTGGACATTGAAACATTGACTGCAACTCTTTGAGCGCAACCATCCAGCCAATTCCTTATTCATTGAGTGGTCCATCCATCAAATCCATGTCTCTCCATTTTAAAGACAAGGACGTCGCGTGGAACGATGTCACATGCTTTGCACAAGTCCAGGTAGATGACCATCAGTTCCTCTTCCCTTATCCACCAATGCTGTAAACCCACTGTAGAAGGCCACCAAATTTGTCAGGCACTTAGTGAAGCCTTGTTGGCTGTCACCAACCACCTCCTTATTTTCCATGTGCCATAGCATAGTTTCCTGGAGGATCTGCTTCATGATCTTGCTGGGCACAGAGGTAAGGCTGATGCGCCTGTAGTTCCCTGGGTCTTCCTTTTTTCCCTTTTTAAAAATGGGGGTTATGTTTCCCCTTTTCCAGTCAGTGGGAACTTCACTGGACTTCCACAACTTCTCAAAAACAATGGGTAGTGGCTTAGCAACTTCCTCTGCCAGTTCCCTCAGGACATGCACATGCATCTCATCAGGTCCCATGCACTTGCGCACTTTCTGGTTCCTTAGATGGTCTCAAACCTGATCTTCTCCTACAGTGGGCAGTTCTTCATTCTCACAGTCCCTGCCTTTGCCTTCTGCAACTTGTAGTTGTTGAGTCAAAGTAGTTGAGTACCTCAGCCTTCTCCTGGTTACTTCCCTGAGAAACCAGGTCTCCTGTTTCCTTCTGGAGAGGACCCACATTTTCCCTCGTCTTCCTTTTATCACCAACATACATACAGAAGCTTTTCTTGTTGCCCTTGGTGTCCCTGGCCAGATTTAATTCTATCAGGACTTTAGTTTTCCTAACCTGATCCCTGGCTGCTCAGACAATTTCTCTGTATTCCTCCCAGTCTACCTGTCCTTGCTTCCACCCTCTGTAGGCTTTCTTTTTGTATCTGAGTTTGTCCATGAGACCCTTGTTTATCCATGCAGGCCTCCTGGTATTTTTGCCCGACTTCCTCTTTGTTGGGATGCATTGCTCCTGAGATTGGAGGAGCTGATCTTTAAATATTAACCAGCTTTCTTGGGCCCCTCTTTCCTCCAGGGCCTTATCCCATGGTACTCTACCAAGTAGATCCCTGAAGAGTCTGCTCTACTGAAGTCCAGGGTAGTGAGCTTGCTGTGCACCCTTCCTCACTGCCCTAAGGATCTTGAACTCCACCATTTCATGGTCACTGCAGCCAAACCTGCCCTTGAGTTTAACATTCCCCACCAGCCCCTCCTTGTTCATGAGAACCAGGTCCAGCATAGCACTTCTCATCATTGGCTCCTCTATCACTTGGAGAAGGAAGTTATCATTAATGCATTCCAGGAACCTCCTCGATATCTTATGCCCAACAGATATTGGGGTGGCTCAAGTCCCCCATGAGTACCAGGGCTTGTGAATGTGAGGCTGCTCCTATCTATCTATAGAGAGCTTCACCTGCTTAGTCTCCCTGGTCAGGTGGCCTGTAGCAGACCCTCATTATAATGTCACCTGTCCCTGCCCTTCCTCTAATCCTGACCCATAAGCTCTTGGTCGGCTCCTCAACCATCCCCAGGCAGAGCTCCATGCACTCCAGCTCATCATTGACATAGAGGGTGACACCTCTTCCTTGTCTCTCCTACTTGTCCTTCCTAAAGAGCCTGTACCTTTCCATTCCAGCTCTCCAGTCATAGGATCCATCCCACTGTGTCTCTGTGATGCCAAGAAGATCATAGCCCTGCAGGTGTGTGTACATCTCTTAACTCCTCTTGTTTATTCCCCATGTTACATGTGTTTGCACAGAGGCGTTTAAGTTGGGCCCCTGATGAAGCTGACTTACTGGCTGGAGTGGCTGGAATTCCTTTGTGGTGCTCTTCAGGTGCTCCCCTGCTGACCTGCAGTCTTTCTCCAGGCTCTAGGCATCTATTGCTAGATATTGGCACCGGCATCAAGCTGGTAGGAGTGGGATGGATTGAGGTTTCCCCTGCCCCCAGCAACTTTAGTTTAAAGCCCTCTTCACCAGCTTGGCAAGCCTATGACCAAAGATGCTCTTCCCCTTCTCTGACAGATGGAAAACATCAGCTCCCAGTAGACCAGGTTTCTCAAAATGAGCCATGGTCTAAGTAGTCAAACCCCTGGTTGTGGCACCAGTCCTGTAACCATTTGTTGATTCACCAGATTTGACCGGCCCTTTCAAACCCCTACCCTGTGACTGGGAGGACTGATGAAAAAACTACCTGTGCTCCAGGGTCCCTTATGCTGGAGCTATTTTATGAAAGCTACTTCCATCTATTGGAATTCATATTAGGATCAGTAGAAGAAATAAATTTGTTATAAATCCAACACACAGCAGAAGTGAAGAATAAATGATCAAATCATTTGGTATGGATAAGGCAATATATTTGACATTCAGGATTGGATTCATGTCACTTAACTCCAGCTGTCTATAAAGTAGTTGTCTAAGTTAATCATACAGGTTTTCACAGGAGAGACATGTCCCATATAAAGCATTTTTTTGTGTCCTTAGATATCTATCTCAGAGGTGCTTTTCTCTTTCCCCAATGAATACTGAAGGAGTCTAGACATGAGTCTTAGTGAAAATACCTGCCATTTATCTAGCCAAATCTTGGTGAGATGAATCCAGACACTACAGTGATGAAAACCACAGAAGAAATTTACAGTGTGAGTGATGCATGATTGTATATTCAACCAATAACTACAAACACTCAAACTCAAACATGTTTTAGTTTTCCTCATTATGATTGATACCTTTTTATTAATATATGGTTTTCTTTTAAATTTTTGGTCAATATAGAGCTTCCAGAACTCGAACACAACCAGTAAGATTTATAAGGTCTATCATATAACCTTTAACATATGACATATGCCCCGTTTTCTATGCATTAGGAGTTGGAGCCAGAATCTACAATAAAAAGTACATTCAAATCGGTCAATTTAGATGACAGAGTGCAAGCTAGAACTACAAGTGTGTTCTGAGTCCTTCTTGGGCCTAATTCACAGAAATGACACATAGATTGGAAAATAAGACAGTGAACTCAAGAAATAATCCCATCTATTCCTCTTTATCCCTTCATGCCCCAAGACAGCTAAATTATATTTAAATCATTCTAGACAGATAACTTTATCCTTAAAAATCTCTAAAGCGGATTCTGTAACTTCCTAGGTAATATATTCATTCCTTAATTACCCTTAACATCAGATGTTTACTAAAATCTAACCTGTCTCCCCTGGCACAATTTAAAGCCACTCATTCTTGTCCTGTCTCTAGTAGACCTGGAGAAGAGTTTGTTCCCTTCTTCTTTAAAGCAATATTTTACATAACTGAAGACTGCTGTTTCATTTCTTTTCTGCACTTCTCTTGCTCAAATATGATTCTTTCAGGTTTTCCTTGTGGAACACCTTTTAGTCTAGTTTCTGACAATTTTCCTTGCTTTCCTGTGGATCTGTTGCAGTTGATCCAAGTCTTTCCTGAAGTGGACTGGTGAAAATGTGATGTATTTTTAAAATGTATTCCAAAGCACACAGTCCTTCCAATTTTTTATTGTCCACAATTTTAACAAACGTATTCTATATTTCTTCATCCAAGTCATTAACAAAGATACTGGGAAAAACTGCAACCAGCATAGATCACTACTTATTGACAGTGAACCTCATATACTTTTTTCTGAGTTCAAGTATGTGACCGGTGTTTAACAAATATTCTAGAAATTTCATCAATACAAAATTTCTTCAACTCATTCAGCAAAATTTTATGCAAACTATGTAAAGAATCCTACTACAATGAGACGCTTGTTTTTTTCCCCAGTGTCTACAAAATCTGAGATTTTGTAATAGAAGAAAATTTGCTTTCTCTCACATGATTTGTTCCTGAAAAACCAATGTTTGGGTTTACTTAGCCTTACAAATTCTATGTACTTTCAAATATATCTGTTATGATGTAGGCTGTGAATTAAGTCACCTATACTATCAATGACCAGGGTAATTTTCATAGAATCCTTTACTTGCCCCTTGACCTATCACAACAGGCCTTACTAAAAAGTCTGTCCTCAGTTTTATTACAGATGGTTCTGAGGAAATAATGGATCCAGTTTAGCCATCTCCTCTATTGCTCTTTTGCATCAAAGGTTTCAGAATAATTGATGATAAATTACCTTTATGATCTGCATTTATGTTTCTTGCCTCCCTGAGATCTATGAGCTTGAACATTTTCTCAGTGTTGTGAGACACCTCCAAAACAAGCAAACAAACCCTAGCAGTGGTTTATGGTCAGACTTTCTGTCCTTCTGTCCTGTGCAACTTCATCTGCATTACTTCATAATCCTTCTTTCCTGAGAAGGACATAAAGCTACAAGCAAATGCTGTCAATATATTGCAACCATGACGTTTATATAAAAAAACCCAACAGTCTTAAGTGGAACAACAGTGTGTAGGTTATGTGCTTTAGCAAGCATATGGGAGGAGGTTTGGCTTACTCCACAACAGGAATTCATGACCAAAGACTCAGGCTGTGTCAGGTCCCATTTATGCTACACCCACTCTGCAGCAAGATTTTTCCCCTTCTTTGCATTTCAGAGTCTGCAGCCTTCATATGAGATACACTGTAAACGCCCCTCATCAAAATGTCAAGTGATAAAGATGAGCAGAAACAAGAGGGACTGAAGAAAAGCCCTGGTCTTGAAGGCAGTCTGTTGGTTTTGCTCATGCTTTCACAGTTCTCAGACACCATTACCCTTTCCACTTCACCAAATGCCTTCAAAGTAACGTCAAAGTCCAGTAACCGTTCTTATGACAAGCATCCATACAGAGGAATACATCCAAGCATACTTACAGATATAAGCCAAAGGTACATTTATGTACTTTGTTAGCATTTTATATTTTCTTTGCTTTTATTTGTCTATTATTTAGATATACCAAAGGCTTCAGCTAGAACTGGCTCAGGTAAGAAGTCTTTGGCTCCTCTGAAGTTTACAAGCAGTACTGAAGCCACATTCTCAGCAAATTTTAGCAAATTCTTACTAGACAACTGTGAACGCTAGGTCAGAAACTGTACGTAATTGCACTGTTATCAGAACCTCACAAACTATTACCTTAAAAAAACAGCAATTAAGCCACTGAGTGGGAAAAAAAGTAGGTGCTAGGCCAGCATTTTTCAGTAACTATAGAGGCTGAATATCCAGTTACCTGATATGTTATCTTGGGTCTATCATTAGGGCTAATGTGTATCAGTATTTTTCAAAAAGGAGAGAAAACGGGAAAACAAACTTATTTTGGAAGTAAATACAGTACGTTCAGATATTTAACTTATTACCTTTTTTCCTTGTTCTGCTATTATTGCTATTAATTTGACAAATACCCAGCTCAGTTGTAAATACTCCTTGCTTTTATACATTATAGCTTAAACTTTTCTTCTTTAGCGCAATGCCCTAAAGCCAAAATTCTTCATTTCACTATAACCTGTAGTCTGTAATGTTGATACTAATAAATTATCTTTCTCTACACAATATTTTAATTGATGTAAATCTGTTTTCCAGAAATTGCTAGCTTCCCAACAACTTACCTCTCTGATATACAACTGTATGTAGACCTTTGTGTAAACAACATCCAAAAGAACCATGTCAAAGAATATTAAGGCTGCAAGCTAAGGCACTCAAGAGCTGCTGTGCCTTAAAATTAATTAATGCATTATGGTGATGTTTTTAATTATGTTGTTGCAAATTGTTTCTCCCCACAAAGTATCTGCCCCAGTCCCATGCATAAGATAACTGTGCCCTAGAACAGAACTGACTCTGGGTACTAAATGAGGATGTTGATGTCAGAACTTCTGCCACTTTTCTATAGGGATTTGTTAGAAAACTAGTCTTTTACTATAAAATATCTGAAAATCTCTGCTTATTGTGATTAGTGTAGTGTCATTTCTATTACATACATGAAAAAAAATGCAAGAACAACCCTCAGACAGAAAACAACTGGCATTCACACTAAGAAGCATGCATTTTAAGAGAGTCACAATGTTAATTCTATCTCTATGCATATGTGGCCATGTCCATATTTATTGGTGGCTACACAGCAGATAATTTATAGGACTTTAATCTTTCTATAAGTTCTACTTGCAGACTCCAGGCACATTATTTCTGATTTTGAATTTCAGTTGTGTTAAGATCTTCAGAAAAATGTAACATCTCCTGGGAAGAGATGCTTTAAAATTTGGATGCTATGACTGTAATATGGTTACTCTTTGACTGAATTGAGTCTGAAATAAGTCTCACTATTTCTTTTAAACTGAGACACAAACCACAAATTTATTAAAAGTTGATCCCCCCGCCCCCGCAACAAACCCCTAACAATTTGGAGATGAGCATAAAGATCTATGATTTTCACTGTTTTTCTGATGTAAACCAGAAATAAGACCTGATTTGTTCTTTTTGGACTGAAGCAACAATTTGGGAAACACCTGAAGATTTCATACAGCAGCTTTTATTGAAGTGTAATGACATTGAATAATCTTGCACCTCCCAGTCCCTTCAGCTGAGGGACTGCAAGTATCACTCACAAAATAATCCTGAAAATGTCTTAGAATTTTAGTTTCTTAAAAAGAACAAAATCCTACAAGAAATAAAAAGTGAGAAAACGTTTTAATAAGACCTTCTAAATGTTCCAAGACGCTACAAGCATACATACGTATATGTACATACAAGTAAATACATATATATGTATGTACATATATAAATACCTTACATGAACCTGTGCAAAAAAGCATGTTACTATCTCATCTCTGTGCCTGGGAAGACCATGGCGTAGATCCACATAGAAGTCATGCTAAGGCACATGGAGGACAGGGAGGTGATTTGAGACAGCCAGCATGGTTTCACCAAAGGCAAGTCCTGCCTGACCAACCTAGTGGCCTTCTAGGATGCAGTGACCACATCAGTGGACAAGGGAAGAGCTAGGGACGTCATCTATCTGTGGACTTCTGGAAGGCCTCTGACATGGTCCCCCACACGATCCTTCTCTCTCAATTGGAGAGATACAGATTTGATGGGTGGACTGTTGGGTAGATCAGGAATTGGTTGGATGGTCATTTCCAGAGGGTAGTGGTCAATAGCTCAATATCCAGATGGAGACTGGTGATGAGTGGTGTCACTCAGGGATCCGTATTGGGACCAGTACACTTCATCAGTGACAGAGAGAGTGGGATCGAGTGCACCTGCAGCAAGTTTGCAGACAACACCAAGATGAGTGGTGCTGTTGACATGCCTGAGGGATGGCATGCCATCCAGAGGGACCTGGACAAGCTTGAGAGGTAGGCCCGTGTGAACCTCATGAGGTTCAACAAGGCCAAGTGCAGGGTCCTGCACCTCAGTTGGGGAAATCCTCAGCATCAATACAGGCTGGGTGATGAAGGGATGGAGAGCAGCCCTGCCGAGAAGGACTCTAGGGTACTGGTGGATGAAAAGCTGGACATGAGCCGACAATGTGCACTCATAGCCCAGAAGGCCAACTGTCTCCTGGGCTGCATCCAATGAAGCGTGGCCAGCAGGTCAAGGGAGGGGATTCCTCCCCTCTACTGTGCTCTGGTGAGACCCCACCTGGTGTCCTGCACCCAGCTCTGGAGCCCTCAGCACAGGAAAGACATGGAACCTGTTGGATCAAGACCAGGGAGAGCCACCAAAATGATCAGAGGGATGGAACACCTCTCCTATGAAGACAGACTGAGAGAATTGGGGTTGTTTGGCCTGGAGAAGAGAAGGCTCTGGGGAGACCTTCTTGCAGCCTTCCAGTACATAAAGGGGGCTTATAAGAAAGATGAGGACAGACTTGTTGGCAGGGTCTGATGCCACAGGACAACAGGTAATGGCTTTAAACTAAAGGAGGGTAAATTTACAGTGCATATAAAGAAGAAATTTTTTTTCCAATGAGGGTGGTGAAACCCTGGCACAGGTTACCCAGAGAGGTGGTAGATGCCCCATCCCTGGAAACATTCAAGATCAGGTTAGAGGGGGCTCTGAGCAACCTTCTCTAGTTGAAGATGTCCCTGCTCATTGCAGGGGGGTTGGACTAGATGACCTTTAGAGGTCTCTTCCAAGCCATATTACTCTATGATTCAAAGAAGTGACAGAATTTTTAAAGGACGCAAATGAATGAATAGAGATTGTTTCAGCTGCTTCCACCCTCTTCTCCCTCTTCTCACCCTCCTCTCAAAAGAACTGAATGGGCAAAAGGCACTTAATAGCCTTGCCTCATTTGAGTTCTGCACAAACATTGCTGTCACAGGCATAGTTATGCAAAAATGATCTTTTCCTGTAATGCTGTAAGACAGCTACTGTAACATCTATATACTTGAATAGAGAAACTGCTAAGAGGAAGGCTACAAAGATATGCTCTTCATACAGGACACTGGACTACTCCTGTATGACTAAATCTTTTTTTGTTGCCAAAATTAAAAAAAAAAAAGCTAAAATATTTGACAGAGTTCGAAGAAGCAAATCAGAATGATTTGAGGCCAATATATAAAACATGCCTTGGAGTAAGAGACTTACGGGAGAATTTATCACAACTGAAAATGAGGTCACTAAGTCTGAGCTAGTAACTCCAGTCTTCTGCAGGCAGTGGCGGGAAACAGGCACCCTCTGAGAAAAAAAACACTTGTAAAACCTCTTATCATCTATCTATCTCATGTATTTTCAGGAAGGGAAAAAATTGCCCCATGTTCAACATGAAAAATCCCAATATTATTATTTCTCAGGTTCAATGCCATGAACACTATTAACACAGTTTTGTGCATATGTAAAAATGCAGGACTAAAAGCAGCCTGAAATATTAGCAAAGTATCAGTTTCCTACTCACATTTGTTTTAATTTAAGTTCTTTTAGTTTGCATCTACATTTTAAATATGAAGACACAACTTTTCATTTAAGTAGAATTAAAAGTTAGGTTACTTTTTTTCTTCTTTTGTGGAAGATGGGCAGCTACACGTAGGTTTCCTTTGATTATTCTGGTGAAGGGATTTGCATACAATTACAGAGACAATTTCAGTTCCTAGCAGGAACAAACACAGGATGAAGTAAGTACTCACCATATGATTAGACTAATTTATTATGTCCCACTGAGGCAAGCTATATTCCAAGAAGTAATCATAAACTCATGTTCAAAGCTCTGGTAGAATGAATATATTTAACAACTCAAATGAAATTTCAGCTGTAGGAACCAACATTTAGTGGGAAATATGGAAATGGGCAAGGTATAATGAAAAGATAACAGGTAGAAGAATACAGACATTAAAAGCTATGATTGGCCTGTCTGAAAACAGGCCAGGATAGAAAATTGTGATAAAGTCCTGGCAAGTTTCTCATATTAAATGTATGTTGATCTGGACTTTGGTTAGTTTTAACTGACCTTGGCATTAATGTCTGAAAATGAACACAGTGACCAGTCAATAACTGCTCCATAAAAGTTAAGTGCCTGTGACGTTTCATTATACAATGGCACTTGCATTGACCATTTTAAAAGCAAATGGTCTTAAGAACTTTGTTCATTTTAGAGCTGGGTATTTTTCTTCCCCTGAACAGCTGTTTATTCACACAGAAGTACACTCTAGTGACATCTCAAGTCTTAATGAACATGAGTGAGTTTTTCTGCATAGGACTGGCCAGAAGAAAAATGACAAAGGTTTAAAAAAAGCGGAAACAGCATCTAATAAACATGGGCATTTCTTAAATATTTCTGTTTAGGGTATCTCCATGAATAGAAACAAAAGGCACGATTTGGTATCTGCATAAACACTACTGAGGAGAGCAGCAGTAGCAAGACACTTTCTTCCCCACTCCCTGCCCCGAAAGCACCGGACTCTGCATGTGCCACTGCATGCCCCAGTCCCCTGTGCCATGATCATCGGGACTGAGAGTGTCCTGGGTGGTTTAGTCTTCATCTCTCCATCTGGAGCAGCTCCACAGCAAAAAAAAAAACAAAGACAAAATATTCAACAAGGGAGAAAAAGATAGAGAAAATTACTCTGCAGCATGGTATAAAGAATATTTATCACAGAGGTGGGAAACTTTTACTGTGATCTTTGCTTCAGTGGCTAAGTAGTTTACAAAAGAATAAAAAGAAAGCTGCAGAGGATGTGGAATTGCATGCAAAAACTTAAGGAGGTGGAAGACAAAAATACAGAATTCCTCTCTGTATCTGAGAGGAATGCGAAGTGAGAACCCAGTATCTACTCAAAAAATATAAAATACTTTATGAGACCTAGAACATATTTTTGACACTTTAGACTGTAACTTAAGTTGAAAATAAAATAGTAAATAGGGCCCGATATCAGTTGTACTAGTGTAAAACCAGAAAAATCCAACTTTCACCAAATTTTTTGAGGTTCCCACTGATGTACTTGGAAATTAAAATCTGTTTCTGAAAAAGCTACAGGAGATGATAATCCATCTAAGTATACAGTATTATTTAATGTATCTTGAATATTCTTACAAACTGTTGCCTGTAACACTCTCTCTATGCTTATTGCTCAAAAACTACTGTGAAAAAAACTGCTGCCCGCCAATACTTTTTTGTATGTTTTGGCTTCTGCTTCCACTGCCCTTTTCAATGTGACGGACGAGATATTCTTTCATAAGAGAGCATCTTAAACACTATAAATTACCTCAACTGTCTTATTTTCCTCGAGAGATACAATGCAGATTTGAATTTTCCAGCCTGCTTAATGCAGTGATGTCCAGCTTTTTCAACCTCAGGGCTGAAACATCATTCCAGAAAGGTCAGTGGGCCAGAATTAATGCCTGAGGTCATTTTCTCTGGAAGCAGAGTGAAAGGGAGCAGACACCACACCCAGCTCCTTTGCTGGGGATCCTTAAGAGTCTCCAGGAGAAAAGGTTATGGCTGTAAAATTGCTTCTGGTATTGAAGTTATGCCTACTGGCACCCCAAAGAAACACTCACACAGCAGCTTTCGGCTGTGACTCCAGGCTGGGATGTACGTGGTATGATGTCCCAAGGTGTAAGAGACAGGTTGACCTCATTCCTCAGGCAAAAGTTACCTGATAAACCAGGTAAAAAGTCAGTGAGCCAGAGAAGATCGGGTTTGAGACCACCTGAGGAACCCAAACATACCCAAGTCTATGGGACCGGATGAGATGCATCCCAGAGTCATGTGGGAATTGGCTGATAAAAGCCACTCTCCATGATAGCTGAAAAGTCCTGGCAGTCAGGTGAAGTCCCTGGAGACTGGAAAAAGGGAAACTTTGCACCCAGTTTTAAAAAAGGGTAGCAAGGATGACCCTGGGAACTACTGACCTGTCAGCCTCACCTCTGTGCCTGGGAAGATCATGGAGCAGATCCTCCCAGAAGCCATGCTAAGGCACATGGAGGACAGGGAGGTGATTTGAGACAGCCAGCATGGCTTCACCAAGGGCAAGTCCTGCCTGACCAACTTAGTGGCCTTCTAGGATGGAGTGACCACACCAATGGACAAGGGAAGAGCTACAGATGTCATCTATCTGGACTTCTGTAAGGCCTTTGACATGGTCCCCCACAATATTCTCCTCTCTAAATGGGAGAGATACAGATTTGATGAGTGGACTGTTGGGTGGATGAGGAACTGGTAGGATTGTGGCACCCAGAGGGTAGTGGTCAACGGCTCAATGTCCAGATGGAAATCAGTGATGAGCGGTGTCCCTCAGGGGTCCATGTTGGGACCAGTACTGTTCAGTACCTTCATCAATGACGTAGACAGTGAGATTGGGTGCACCCTCAGCAAATCTGGAGACACCACCAAGCTGAGTGGTGCGGTTGACACGCCTGAGGGACAGGATACCATCCAGAGGGACCCGGACAAGCTCAAGAAGTGGGCCCGTGTGAACCCCATGAGGTTCAAGAAGACCAAGGGCAGTGTCCTGCACTGGTTCAGGGCAACCCCCAGTATCAGTGCAGGCTAGGAGATGAAGGGACTGAGAGCAGCCCTGCCGAGAAGGACTTGGGGGTAGTGGTGGAGAAAAATTGGACATGAGCCGGCAGTGCGTGTGTGCAGCCCAGGAGGCCAACCGTATCCTGGGCTGCATCAAAAGATGTATAGCCAGCAGGTCGAGCGACATGATACTGCCTCTCTACTATGCTTCGGTGAGACCCCCCCACCTGGAGTACTGTGACCAGCTGTGGAGCCATCAGCAGAGGAAAGACATGGACCTGTTGGATCAAGTCCAGGGGAGGGCCACAAAAATGATCAGAGAGATGGAACACCTCTCCTATGAAGAAAGGCTGAGAAAATTGGGGTTGTTCGGCCTGGAGAAGAGAAGTCTCTGGGGAGACCTTATTGCAGCCTTCTAGCACTTAAAGGGGGCTGATAAGAAAGATGGGGACAGACTTTTTAGCAGGGCCTGAAGTGATAGGGCAAGAGGTAATGGCTTTAAACTAAGAGAGGATAAGTTTACACTACGTATAAGGAAGAAATTTTTGACAGTGAGGGTAGTCAAACACTGGCACAGGTTGCCCAGAGAGGTGGTAGGTGCCCTATCCGTGGAAACATTCAAGGTCAGGTTAGATGGGGCTCTGAGCACCCTGGTCTAGTTGACGATGTCCCTGCTTATTGCAGGGGGGTTGGATTAGATGACCTTTAGAGGTCCCTTCCAATCCAATGATTCTATGATTCTATAATCTCAGGCTAATTAATTACAAATAAACAAACATCACCATTGCAGAAACTGGACATTTGCCAATGTCTCTTATGAGATGGTTTTATGAGAGACAATTTGCACAGATATAAAGCAGCAGCAGCAGTTTTCCTTCTGAGCTGTTAACGCTGGAGATGATATGAGGACAACAATCTGAATAGTTACACACTGCAGGATGTTTACACCAAACAACCTTGTGAGTAGTTGTATGTAGACCTTGCTGCAGTTGAAAGGCGAGTGTGAATTTGCAAAGCACTCCTGTGTGGTGTCTCCTCCCACAGATACCTCTGTCCCGGGGCCAGGCTGCCTCCATAGGCTGGAGCTACTCTGAGACACCATGTCGTGTCTTTGAGGTTGTTTGTGACAGACACAAAGACGAGATTTTTCCTTGATATAACAAAGCAGACATAAAACATCTATTCATGGAAGAATACTCTACAAGATACCAGTTTTACTTACATCTAGCATTCTACTGATGATGGCATCTTGACTTGTGTATCAATGAATGAACACTTAAAAAGACCCTAGTGGCTTAATTTAGGAACGTATTTGTGCAAGAAAAAGAGTTTCAATTACATGATAGATATTTCTTCACGGATTTATCTCTGTCTGAAAATGTTAATATTCACTATTATAGTTTTCATCTCCACAGTAGTTTAAATGAACAAGTCCTTTTTCGGCAAAAGAGCTTGGTGTTAATTCATTTTCATGATTAAAAAGGTTATTCTGATCGTGAGACAACTATCATGAAATACGAGATAGGCCTGTACAATACACCCAATGACAGAGAATGTGGATAAAATTTTGGGCACCCTGCTAGGAATAATTGTTTGTATTTACATAAATAATGTTGTGCTCAAAGGCCTCTTTGTCCTAGGTACTGTACAAAGTATGTATGCAGAAAAAGATTCAAAAAAGAGGACTTTGGAAACCAAATAGACATGGATGTAGGACAAGTTGTTTATTCCTACTTTTGTTTTTTATTAGGTCAACAAGATATTTCAAAAGCATTTTTCATACCTATCAGTCTGAATATAAACCAACTTGCTTTCACTATATTCAGTAATTCATTTAAAAATACAGAATCATAGAACCATAGAATCTTTGGATTGGAAGGGACCTCTAAAGGTCATCTAGTCCAATCCCCCTGCAATGAGCAGGGACATCGTCAACTAGACCAAGGTGCTCAGAGCCTCATCCAACCTGATCTTGAATGTTTCCAGGGATGGGGCACCTACCGCCGCTCTGGGCAAGCTGTGCCAGTGGTTCACCACCCTCGTTGTCAAAAACTTGTTCCTTAGATGTAGTCTAAATCTGCCCTCTTTTACTTTAAAATCATTACCCCTTGTCCTATTGCAACAGGCCCTGCTAAAAAGTCTGTCCCCATCTTTCTTATCAGCCCCCTTTAAGTCCTGGAAGGATCCAATAAGGTCTTCCTGAAGCCTTCTCTCCTCCAGACAGAAACTCTCTCAGCCTTTCTTCATAGGAGAGGTGTTCCATCCCTCTGATCATTTTTGTGGCTCTCCCCTGGACTTGATCCAACAGGTCCATGTCTTCCCTGTGCTGAGGGCTCCAGAGCTGGACACACTACTGCAGGTGGGATGTCACCAGAGTGGAGTAGAGGGGCAGAATCACCTCCCTCGACCTCCTGGCCACACTTATTTTGATGCAGCCCAGGATATGGTTGGCCTTCTGGGCTAGGAATGCACGTTGCCAGCGCATGTCCGTCCACCAGTACCCCCAAGTCCTCGGCAGGGCTGCTCTCAATCTATTCATCCCCTAGCCTGTATTGATACTGTGGGTTGCTCCAACCCAGGTGCAGAATGCTGCCCTTGGCCTTCTTGAACCTTGTGAGGTTCACACGGGTCCATTCTTCAAGCTTGTCCAGGTCCCTCTGGATGGCATGCCATCCCTCAGGCATGTCAACCGTACCACTCAGCTTGGTGTCATCTGCAAACTTGCTGAGGGTCCACTTGATCCCACTACGTCATTGGTGAAGATATTAAAGAGTACTGGTCCCAATATGGACCCCGAGGGACATAGCTCATCACCGATTTCCATCTGGACATTGAGCCATTGACCACTACCCTCTGGGTGCCACCATCCTACCAGTTCCTCATCCACCCAACAGTCCACTCATCAAATCTGTATCTCTCCCATTTAGAGAGAAGGATGTTGTGGGGGACTGTGTCAAAGGCCTTACAGAAGCCCAGATAGATGACATCTGTAGCTCTTCCCTTGTCCATTGGTGTGGTCACTCCATCCTAGAAGGCCACTAGGTTGGTCAGGCAGCACTTGCCCTTGGTAGAAGCCATGCTGGCTGTCTCGAATCACCTCCCTGTCCTCCATGTGCCTTAGCATGGCTTCTAGGAGGATCTGGTCCATGATCTTCCCAGGCACAGAGGTGGTCAAAAATATCCAATATAATCCAAATCAGATCTATATTTGGATTTGTATATATTTTTGTATTTTTACTTATATTAATGCTTGTTTCTTTTTAAATATACTTAGTAATAAATTATTTAGCTAATTTGTTTGGCATTTTCTTTTCTGTCATTCTTTTGCAACATTACAAACGAGTCACTACGTCTATATTCTAAGTTGCACTTTCACAGAATATGTTAGATAAATAATGTAAATACTGCTTTTGTAGGATTATTTATAAAAGATAGGATGAATCCTATTGCATAAATCATAAAATATTCATATTGACTTTAGATGGAACTACTCATGGGAGAAGAAATCCATCCAATATTTGAAATCTGATGTAATTAAAATTTGAGAGCATTTAATTCCAAAACCTGTTTAATACATTCACTGGATTTTAAGTGAACAACAAGTAATTCTGTACTAGGTGAAAATATAATTGCCAAAAAGAAATCAAGTAAAAGCTAACAAAGAACCAGATAGGAAAATGAGACTCCAGTATGCAGGGAAAAACTTCACATTTGGAAGGAAGGTAGGGAGGAAGGGGACCATTTGTAGGACTAGTACCATACACTAAAACTGCAGTCCTGTCACAAAGCATATTAAATGTTATAGGTGGGTTTAGGTAATAAACATCACAGTCTGGACTGGAACTGATGTTTTGTCCTTATGTTAGATCTTGTCTTGATATACTTTTTCCCAGAAATATATTTTTTCACTTTTTACACTGAATCTTCACCTCTTCTGTGCAACTTTCTCTTGTATGTCTTCCATATACACTGAGTTTCACAACTTCAGGATGGTCACAACATGTGTGGCACAGTTTTGGCACATCAGAAGTATGGTTTAAAAAGCTACCGCATATGTTTTATGATCATTTCCAAAAGACCTGAAGTGACAGATTTTGATTTTTAAATGACATGCTTTATTTGCAAACTGAACACTTAAAACATGACCAAACATGTCTGCCATAGATTAAGCATAGGTTTTTCTCTTTAGAATTCATGTCTTTTTTGACAGTTCATTGTCAGCATGCCAGTATGTCAAAATTAGCTGTTTCCTGGCAGAGGAGAACTATGCAGGTGAAGTGTATGACATATTCAGTGGACTGTAATAGCAAAAGGCCTTTTCCACCCTGGAAGAATCTCAGTCATTAATACCCAAGATAGTCAATATTTGTGTAGGAAAAAAACTTTAAAAACACCCTACCGTGCTGACAAACACTACAAAACATTTACCAGGGAGATGTTAGAATTTATTAAGGATTACTTGCAGCAAACTGACATTTCAACACTCGGTTTGAATAGCAATTTTTTTTTGTTGGTACAGTAACTTGCTGCAGGCACACTCCAGGCTTGCATGTCTACTGAAACCCACAAGGAATTGAACTTGTGGTCTTATGCCACTCAAAACTGCTACCGGAAAAGGTCTTTATGCTGCAAGACAGTAATACTCAAATCTGAAAGCTACACTGTCCTTTAAATAACTCTTCATATCTTATTGCACCTCTCCTACCTAAAAGGCACACTTCTCCATTACACTGTGTCTTTGGCACTCCAAAGGTTTTCTGTCCTGCAGATTTATTACAATTAAAATTTTACAGAGCCAGCTACAGATATCGTGCCCTGATGCATTTAAGATGTATAAATAAAATGTGCTAAAATACTTAACGTTCCTATGTTAAGAATGCCTGTGCCAATGCCTACGTCATCCTTGGGAGCGTCTATCTACATCCTGGAAAGGGTCCCGAGAATACTTTTGTATGGTAACCGTAACAATAGCAGACATGTCCAAATGCTCGTTCCCGTAAATGCCACAGGTCAAATTCCACAACAGTATAACTTGCAGTACAAGCTACATGTATGGGATAAACTTATAAACTATGACTTATAAAGAATGAACTTACAAGGTACTGTCAGTCACTTGGGATACCTGAATACACTTAACAATTACATTTTATATTAGATTGGCCTTCTGTGGGTTTGCAAAATGTCTGGATTTGCCAACAAAGTGGAAAAGAAAATTTAGCAGGAAACAAGACATTCAAATGAGCAGGTAATAAAGTGGGCATATTCTATAATTAAGCATCATGGGATTTTTTTTTCCCCTGATATCACTCCTTTTGTCTTTTCAGGATTTGCAAGCTATCTTCATGTTGGACTCTCCCTGAATACCAAATCCATGCAGCATTAGAGTACTTCATTGTATTTACAGGGATTTATAGGCACCTCTGAAATTACAGGAACCCAGATCCATAGACTTACAGTTACATCTGATTGATTATTTGTTTTATGGTGCTATTTTTTAAATGTAAATGTTTCTTTTTTATAAAAACAAAGGCTTAAGCCATAAATGTAGTGCATCCATATACAAAGGTAAAAACGATGTGGCAGGTGCCCACATTTGGGATTGGGAAAGAGCCCTACATTCTATTTCTGTACAATACGATTAAAGACACTCAAAATCACATTCAGTAATTTCTTCCTCATTTTTCAGAAACCAGAGCGCTAAGATACTCCAAGTGTCTAGACACTCCAAGGCTGAGAGTAAGAATTAGCTAAAGACTGAAGTAATCAAGTTCAAAGATACTGATGATAATCATATAAAACCTGTGACCGTTCCTCATTATGTGGCACAGGTATATCACCTTGAGTTAAAACATCCTCCAGTCTCTAGAGAGTTATTATTGTTGTTCTTGTCCACACTCAGAAATGCTGAATTATGAAAAGGGAATTAAACCTTTTTATGCTATTTAGTCCCACCTCATCTCTAACAATTCAATAGAGAATTTCGTCTGGTGTTTTTGCTTGCAATCCGATAAACACAAAGGGCTTGTTTCTGACACCAGTAAGCAGCTGGGCCCAATCCTGTGACCCAGTCCTTCCTGGATGCCTGCTGCATCGTCTCTGTAATCTCCCTGCAATCAGGCCTTTGTACCCCACTCGCCATCCCACTAGGATATGTGGATCCTGTGAACTCTATGGATGAAGAAATGTCAACCTGAAAGCAGATTATTCTTTCTGTATGCACAGTCTCAATGAAACCCAAAGTACTAACAGTAATCTACCAGGGGAATTCAGTCAATTATATGGCAATTCAGGTAAAATACACGGTCAGCGAGGTAGAAAATGTTTTTTAAAGGAGCTTTTGCTGATTAACAGTTTATTTTTTTTTCAAGAGGCTGGTGCATTTTGCTTGTCCAAAACTCTTTTTTTTTTTTAATCTGACAAGTAAAACATAAGACCCGAGAGGAATGCGAGAGAAGAAAAGGTCTTCTTGAAAATATTGGTTAGGTATCAGGGATGGGATGAAATCCAAAGGGAAATTAATTCATTTCCTAAAAGTCCTGTCAAGACTGGTGTATCTAATAAAGCAGCAGTTACTTGACCCCAGCAGGCAGAACTCCCCTCCAGACACTGAGATATAATAAGAAACAGAGGAGCAAACTGTATGAAAGGGTCAGGCAACTCATTTTCAGAAACTTACTTTTTCTTGACAAGTACATAAAAACCTGACAGTTCTTGGTTTTTATCTTCTCAGCAGCCTGAACTTTCTTTTACCTTAGCGGTCTTTCTAGACAGACAATATTACTGACCCTCAGTTTACAAAATTAAATCCTAGATGGTCATGGAGAATTTGAACAGGATCTCTTTATATTTATCTTGGACTCTTCTTGGACTATTCAGATAATGTTGATTTTTCCTTAATGGCATTGACATTTGCAAAAGTAAGACAATACAAAGTCTAGAATTGGGGAAAAAATTTTGGCAATTGCAAAACAGCAAAAGTTCCTATTTTGTACTATCAGTATGATGAACTTTATTGATTGGTTATTGATAATGGTTGATTTATACTCATTAGTCTTTTCAAAGCATTCTATAGTACTTATCATTACTATAGGTTTGAAGCTAAAAAGTCGGTTTGACCCCCACAAAATTACCATTATTAATTTACAGATTACCAAACATCTTTGTCCCCTATGTATATACTGCTGGATATGATATCTTCCCCAAAAGGGTATATATGCCATTTAAAAAAGTTTTTACAGAAACACTCTACTAGGAATCACACAGTATTAGAACACATTATTTCCTTTTTCAAACACTAAAATTCATTCCCTGACAAAACACCCCTGCAAAATCTAACCGTAAGACAAGAACCATCAATTTCCCATTTAAAAGTACTGCACAGTCTTTTCTCCATAAAGCTCACTTGCTGGCTGTTCCACAACCTTCTTCTGCTTTTGCTTAATAATCTTCTGATTTCCAATAAAATTCACTAATTTTTTGTTGCCATTTCTACATTGCTTTGCATTTGAATCACCACTGTTCTTTAGCTTAAAAAGTTCTGCTTCTTCCATTACTTTTACTCTCCTAATGTATTTATGAAAAACAATCACCTTCCATTTACAGAAGAGCCTTTTTACTCTTCTCTCATGACACAGGCTGTGCACAGTGATGATCATCCTAGCAGATCTTCCCAGAATCCCTTTATCTTGAAAAGAAGCCACAAGAATTGCCATGGTTAGAAGTCTTGTGCACCCCTATGTAGCTTTAAGTTTTTCATATAACCCATGCTCCAAATAAAAATCCCGTTATTTATCATGATTCACATTATTTACATGAACACCAACAATTTTCTTTTTAAAGCACCAACTATTTATTTGCTGTAAGTTTAGGAAGAAATACAAAACCATTAAAAAGCATTAGGAAATGCATAAGCTATTTACCATAACTGAGCATGAAATCTCATTAGATAATCGTATCCTACAACACCATGAATCAAGAGTGGTAGCCGAGTAAATTCAGTTCTCCAGAAGTATGATTATCTCATGAGGACTACACTCCCCTGAGACTTGTCTCAGTTCTGTTTGAAAAATCGCTAATATGTAAAAACCCCCTGATACTTGAGAAGAAGGAAGATGAAATATGGAGCTCAGAAAGCAGAACAGTAGTTTCCAATGAATCAATGAACATCATAAGTGATGCACAGTAAGCTGCCACTCTTTAAAATGTTTAATAATAATGACAAATGGATAAAAAAATCATTTAGACAGCATTTTTGGTGGGGATAGGGAAAGGCGCGACTCATGCATGAGAAATACTTCCACGTCTGTCAAGTCTTCAACATTGCTTTTTAAGAAACCATTATGATACCTACTGTAAACATGAAAGATGAGGAAATCCCATTTTTTCCCCCTCTTATTCATGTACATAGAGACTTGAATATTCCTGCCCCTTGTCCACACCACAGAACTCCATCTTATTTAGGGACTGAAGTGGTAAGATTTCATACAGGCTCAAAATAAACCTATTATTGCCAAATAGTTTACAAACCATTCATGTTTTGAGAAAAAAACAACAACAAAAGGCATGGAAAGGAGAGTAAAATGTAAAAACGATTACTTAAAAGAGACTTAAAAAGGAAAATGTGCACAATTGTAAATTAAGAGATTAATTAAAACACTTGAAAATATTTAATGGGTTTAATACAAACTACTCCAGTCATTCTAACACAGTTGTCTGGGGAAGAAGAGGAATGACAACATTAATACTTACAATACACAGTCTCATTACCAGTACTTAATGAATCCCTTTCTCTGTTCCCAAATTCTAAATGCTCAAAAAGGTAAAAATGACATGGACTTCTGTAAGGCCTTTGATACAGTCCCCCACAATTTTCTTATTTCTAAATTGCAGAGAGATGGATTTGATGGATGAACTGTTAGATGGATAAGGAATTGGCTGGATGGCTGCATCCAAAGATTTACAGTCAACAGCCCAACGTCCAAATGGAAAGCAGTAATGAGTGGTGTCCCACAAGGGTCATACTGAGACCAATACCATTTAATATCTTCACTAATGACATAGGCCGTGGGATTGAGCGTATCCTCACCAAGTTCGTAGATGACACCAAGCTGAACGGTGCAGTTGATTTGCTAGAGGGACAGGATGCCATCCAGAGGGACCCGGACAGGCTTGAGAAGTGAGCCCATGTAAACCTCATGAAGTTCAACAAGGCCACGTGCAAGATCCTGCACCTGTGTCAAGGCAATCCCAATATCAATACAGACTGGAGGATCAATGGATTGAGAGCAGCCCTGCAGAGAAGGACTTGCGGGTAGTGGTGGAGGAAAAATTGGACATGAGCTGGCAGCACATGTGTGCAGCCCAGAAAGCCAACCACATCCCGGGCTGCATCAAAAGAAGCATGGCCAAGAGGTCAAGGAAGATGACCTCCCCCTCCACACTCTGCTCTCCTGAGACCTCACCTGGAGTAATGTGTCCAGCTCTGCAGTGCCCAGTACAGGAAAGACAAGGACCTCTTGGAAAGGGTCTAGAGGACAGCCAGAAAAATGGTCAGAGGGCTGGAACAGAGTCAGAGGCTGAGAGAGTTGCGGTTTTGAAGCCTGGACAAGAGAAGACTCCAGGGAGACCTTATTGTATCCTTTCAATATATAAAGGGGGCTTAGTAGAAAGATAGAGACTTCTTACCAGGGCCTGTAGTGTCAGGATGAAGGGCAATGATTTTAAACTGAAAGAGGGTAGATTTAGATTAGATGGAAGACATCTTTTACAATGAGAGCAGTGAGACACAGGAACAGGTTGCCTAGCGAAGTTGTGGATGCCCCATCATTGGAAGTGTTCAAGGCCAGGTTGGATGGGGCTTTGAGCAACCTGATCTAGTGAAAAATGCCCCTGCTCATGGCAGAGGGGTTGGACTAGATGATCTTTAAAGGTTCCTTCCAACCCAAACTGTTCTATGATTCTGCGATTCTATGAAAATGTGTTTAAATTATAGGCAAAACCTACTCGGGAATGAATAATATTTATTTCTCAAAAGGACCCCCTTGAATACAAAGGGGTATTTTATATACACACAAAGTATCAGAAAATCCTATGGAAAACAATGGAAATTATGCATTTAAGTGCTTTTGCAGACCTGGTCTTTCATGCTGACCAAAATCAGACATACATTTTTCCTAGTGGGAAGCTGTTTTTGTGGAAAGACCCTCCGGGGGTATTACATAAAAAATGTCTTCAACCTCCATCTTCTAGGGCATCCCAGATCCTTGTCTGCGTGCTCCATGCCTCCATTCATCAACATTTAGAAGTACTGATGAACTTAAAGCTAGATACTTGCTTATGAACAGAGTTCACATGGGACCTTGGCCTTTAGCTCATCTCTTAGGTACTCTCAGGAAGAATTCTGTGCATGTTTATTGTCGTCACAGTCATGGAATCGTAGAATAATTTTGGCTGGAAAGGACCTCTGGAAGCCATCTGATTTCATTTCCTGCTCAAAGCAGGGCCAATTACAGCATGTTGCTCCAGGCATGTCCATTTTAGGATGAGAGGAAATGGCCTCAAGTTGCACAAGGGGAGGTTTAGATTTGATATTAGGAAAAATCCCTTTACTGAAAGAATGTTCAAGCATTGGAACAGGCTGTCCAGGGAAGTTGTGGAGTCACCATCACTGGAGGCATTCAAAAAACATGTAAACAAGGCACTTCGGGACATGGTTTAGTGAGCATGGAGGTGTTGGGTTGATGGTTGGACTTCATCTTAGAGGTCTTTTCCAATCTTAATCATTCTGTGATTCTATGATTCTATGATTTGAAATCTGAACATCTGAATTTTGATGGAGATTCTAGCAACATTCTAGGCAACCTATTTTAGTGCTTCATCACTTTCACTGTGAAGAATTTTTCCTAATAATGAACCATAAACTCCATCACTGCAACTTTTGAACACTGCCTCCTCTCCTTTTGCTGAGAACCATGAGGCGTCTGGCTCCTTCTACACCCTCCCATGAGGCAGCCGAAGACCACAGTAAGATCCCCCTGGAGCCTTCTCTTCCTAAGGCTGAACAAACCCAGTGCACTGCTTACTCATGTTCAACTCATCAGGACCTCAGGTCCTTTTCTGCAAAGCTGCTTTGTAGCCCATCAGCCTCCAGGCCTTACTGTTAAGGTTATTCTATCCCAGGTGCAACACCTGCATTTGTGTTTGTTGAACTTTATTTCTGTCCAGTGTATCAGTCACTCTCCCAGTTTGGTATTATCTGCAAACCTGCTGGGGCATGCATTTTGTCACCATGTTCAAGTCATTAATAGACTTGACAGAGATTATTAATTCCCTTATTGACCTCTGAGCGCACCACCAATACGTGGCCACAAACTGGGTTTTGGACAGCTAATCACACCAATTCCAGCATGACAATGCAGTCAATATTACACCCACCTTATCACTGACATATCTGTCTGTATCTCAGCTGTTAATAGCATAGGAGGTAATGTCAGAAGCCTTGCTAAAGTGAAACTAAAAAACATCTACCATTTTTTTCCCTGTCCACGGAGCCAGTATTTTGATTGTAGAAAGCCATCACGTTGGTCAGGCACGTTCCTACCCTGGGCTATTCCCAATCACTTCCTTGTCTCATAGATGTAGAAATGAATTTGCTACGTAATCCTCTTGTAGACTGAGCTGAAGCTGACCAGCCTGTACTTCCCAAAATCCTCTTTCTTCCCCTGCTTGAAGATGGGCATGAAGTTTTCCTTTTCCCAGTCATCACGAACCTCCTCTTGAACAAGATCTTTAAAAGACCATGAAGAACAGCCTTAAATGAACAGCTGGTTCCCTCAGCACCCTTGGATGGACCCCGTCTGCGTCTGTATAAATCCAAGTGGCTTAAAAGGTCTCTGACTCAGTCCTTCTTCACTCCAGTTCTGCCACTAAGCTTGGTGATTTGGAAGGCCTGAGGGCAGATCTTCCCCGTAAAAATCAAGATAAAAAGGCATTGAGACTTTTGTATCTTTTGCCACTGCCCACTGAGCACACCACTGGTCTCACAGGGTTTTACCCCTCCTTTTGCTGCCAATACGCTTTTAGGAGCACTTCACAGCTTTTGTTGGTTTTCATTCCACTCCATAGCTGCATGCTTGAGCCATGCTTCTGTAATCCTCCACATAATCCTCCCTGCTTCCATTTTCCATGGACCTCCTTTCAGCATTTGAGGTCAGTCAAGAGTTCCCCGTTCATCCATGCTGACTTTTTGCCATGTTTGCTCAACTTGCTGCACATCAGAATGGACCATCTTGATGCTTTGAGGAAACTGTACTGCAAGATCAACTGGCTTTCTGGACCCCTTCCTCTCCAGGGCACAAGTCTGTTGGGTCATGCCAAGAAAATCCCTAAACAAGCTGCAATATACTCTCCTTAAGACCAGGGTTGTGACTCTGCTATTTGTCTTGCTTAGTTCTGTCTTTAACTTCAGAATCACATAGCTGCTGCTGACAAGGCTGCCATCACCCTGCACATCTCCAGCCTTGCTCTTCTTTGCTTGTAACAGCACGTCCAACAGGTGTACCCTAGTTACCACCATCGACTGTTTCAAGAAATCATCTCAATGCTCTCCAGAAGTCTCCTGCATTGCCTCCACTCTGCCCTATTGCCTTTGGCCAGATATCAGGGCAGCTGAAGTCCCCTGTGAGTACCAGAGCCTGCAGTTTTGAGGCTTCTTCCACATGTCTAAAGCTTTCCTCTGCTTACATTTCTTGACCAGACAGCATGTAGCAGGTATCATCACACCACCCCTGCTCATCTGTCCTCTGCTCCTGACCCCCAGGCTCTGGGACAGCTTGCCCCGTAGGCAACTTCTTGCACACTGCAGCTGCCCCTTTTGACAGAGCGCAGCTCTGCTCCTCACCTTCCCACCCCATCCCTCCTGAAGAGTCTGTGTCCATCTCCTCCACCTCCTGCAGCATTCCCGTCCTGTGAGTCACCCCACTCCTCTCTGTAATCCCATACAAGGTCCTGGTTTGGTGGCTGTGCAGGGATATCTACTCCCACGTGTTTTTTCCCCATGCTGCCTGCGTTCAGGCATGGAGACTTGGGATGGGACTACAGTAGCAAAGTTTTCACCCGGTGAGAGCATGAGAGCCTCTCCCATCACTGTGTTCCCCAGGAACTTACTCAAGGCCTCCCATTTCCCACTGGGTCAAGTCCTCTGACATCATCCTAAATAAACAGATATCCAGACAACTTTGATTTTTAGGCCTAAATGCAACAGTTCAGACTAGGAACCAAATTAAGTTTTATGTTATTGGAACACAAATGTGCCTGAAATGATTATCATTGCTCCTTACTATCTTTCTCCTCCTTCCTTTACTTAAACTAAGACGAGATGATTTAGCTCACATTTCAGAAGTAAATTCTTAGACTAAAGCAAGGCCTCATAAGCAAATTTTAGACTTTTAATAATAGCGTTATGAAAGAAATGCTGATAAATTACTAATTATTGTAGTATAAACAACAAATAATAATGGTAGTATGAAGCATCATAGCTAGGGAAACCATATTTGTGTTAGTTCCCATTCATTGTTCGCTTTAGATCCTTATGAAAAATATACTTTTTTACAACACTTCTTTGAGTATCCTCTATGATTCCTGTATATACGATAAGGCAGAAAATCTGAATACTTTTCTGATTTGATCAGATTTTTTTCCCTTATGAAAAGACTAATAATAGGGTAATATTCAAAATGTCAAAAAATACATTCTTTATATTCCATTTTCTCTCTTTATTTCCCCATTAATTTCTCTCTTTTCATTTCAAGGCATTAAAAGTGGTATAAAATGATCAGCAGTCAATGCAGTATGTCTCTAGTCTTGCATTAGCTCACATAGTGGGCCTGATAAATTGGCTATGATTTCAGGACTTTATATAGCTCTCATTATCTCTTTCTGCAACAAAGGAGGTTTAGAAAAGCAACAGCCGTCCTCTTGCATATCATACCCTAAATGTAATATAAACCAGTTATAGTTGCACTTACCTGTATAATTAGTGGAACAAAGCTCTTAATAGAACAACTTAATAGAGACCCTTCATAAATTAAGCCAGTGTTATGCCCTTTTTACTCTCAAGGAATTACTAAACTCTAAAAACAACCCACACATGTCCTATAAAAATAAACTGGCAATGTGGCTACAGTGGGAAAAAAAGTAATAGTGCAGTATAGCCTTTATTTTCTAAGCTTATAAATATGCATATACACACAGGCATATACTCTAACACAGACATTAGTTATCATCCTTGTCTCCCAATCAGACCTTGAATTTGTACCAATCCTAGTTCCATTTGCCTTTACAACTACTACTCAACTCTCCTGTTGCTCTAAGCTCTCTGAATTCGTCGCTTATAACCCCTTTTAAGCATACTTCTCTGCCAGGTCCCTCTCAGATCATGTCATCTGCTTTCCACCTACCTGTGTGCATCAGCTAAAGTTTCTACTCAGACCTCTAAAACTCTGTTCTGTCTCTACTTTCCTAGATATTTCACCATCCTTATCAATATGTATAACCCATACATTTGCTATTCCAGTCTGTCTCTCTTACAGACGGAAACTTGTCTTCTGCCTTTCTACTGTTTCCTCATGAGCTCAGGATCAACATGAATAACTTTCCTTCTTGAACTGCCTATTTACTTTCTTAAAGACTGCAATACATAAACACCACAACTTATTTATAATGCAGGCTCTTAACCTACACGTCAGAAATCTCTGATAAGTGATCATATTAAGCAGGCTAATGTACAATCTTCTCTTTGCAGTTTAGTTTCCTTAATATTTGGCATATTGTATCCATCCTGCAGGATAAACTCACCATAGCTTCCATCCTTTTTACTTTTTGTTATTATCCTTTAACATTATTTTATTAATTTCTGACAGACAAAATATTTCCTCATTCGTATCCATCTATAATGTTACTCAATGAATGTCTCAGACCACTGTTCTGGTGATAATGTACCGTTCTTTGTATGTCTTTACCCTGCTCTTCTTTCCTCATTGCATCAAATTTAAATATTTCTTTATAGGCTTTCTGGGCCCACTTTCAAGGCCCTTTCTGACCTACCTGCACCATATCATCATTTATTTTAGAGATGCTGATGATCAAGGATGCTAATCTCATGCCCACTTACTAGATATTCCAGCATTCAACTCTGCTTTCTCCTTTGTGGTTCTGCAGGCTCCCTGTGAGCATATGCTTAGTCACCTCATTATCCTCCCTCAAATACTGACTTTCCATAACACCTGCAAGAAGGCTTGACAATGATTAGACTGCTGCCAAGTTAAGACTCCTTTCCATGTCTCCCTATATCACTGAATTCTCCCATCTTTTGCTCTCTCTTTGCTGTCCTCAATAAGTAGATGTAATTGCTTTAGGTGGTGATGGTCTCTTTCTTTTGTACTTCTATGTTTAAGTAATTTTCTCTTACTACTGTTCTCAAGTGCTACGATGATACCAATACATAATAAATGAACATACTACTTCCATTTTGGTGGTACAGTTTGCTCTTGGGTAGGGTAGTTCTGCTGTCAATTCTGTTCTAAAATTGTCATGCTATTAAGCCATTAAGGTTGTTGAGGAAGACCCATTTTTGGAATGTTTCTTGAGCAGTCAGGAAACCCACATGCAATATGCCAAAAATGGTAATTTGGTCCTGGAAACAGCGTTTCAAGAAGCCCAGAAAGCAAGGCTCCTGATCAAAGAATAACATGAAGTGTAGGCATAGCCCACATTGTCTTGACTCATTTCTAATTATGTTTAATGAATCACTTTTCAGCTAGCTATGTGAACCAAGAATTCTATATCTGAAAAGTTGGAAGCTTAAAACCAAAAGTTTTGAATAATACTAGCTGAAAGGATCACCTGAGTATTTTGTTAGTAGCTCTTCCATCCTACTGGAGGCAAAAAATAGTCATGACTATGTCACACCCCCACATTAATTCCTTTCAGCAATTCTGCCGTTTGTAAGTGAATTCCATTTTGGGGATTGAATACTTTTCTACAGAGCAGAAAAATCAGAGCACTGAGCAATGGTCCTCAGTCATTTTGTATCTGGGCCTTATTATTGCCACCTTCTTCTCAAAATTTTGCCAGGATTCCCTTGGACATCTCTGCAGTCAAGTGAAGCTGAGAGATCAAGCTCCATGCTAGAGTACAGTTAGAATCAGAAGAAGAAGCTGGAAAAAGAAAGGAAATGAGAAATACACCCATTACTGTTCATTTGCTAATGCACAGCAGTAGGGAAAGGGTTTACCACATAACAACATTTTGGTATTATCAGTAGTTGTACTACTGATGAGTGCAAAAGAAGCACAGAGAAGCCAGAAAGCCTGCAAGGAAAACCAAAGTAGGATGCCCCTGTATTACCTTTTTGCTATAGTTTTGCATGTCATTTATGAAATATATTTCCAAAGAGGAGGTAGAGAGTTACTGAGCAAGTTGCCTTTTCCATGCTTTGGAAAATTATACTTGACAGATATTGAAGTGGAATCATCAGCAGTTGGTGTTTTTGACCTTTTACATGTATCTGCCATCAATTTATTAATTAATTATTGGGTTTTTATTAATTCAAATGTGAAGTCTAATAGCATAATGAATAGCTCAAAAAGCAAAAAAGAGGTGTCAGTTTATGAGATAAACTGGCTGCTTTCTGCTCCACTGGCTGCTGCCTGCTCCACAGATGTGACTGATGACATACTGATTTTATTCCCTCCATAAACAAGAAGCCCTTGGTCATGTGACTTAACAAATCACAAAAAAGAGGAAATGAGAAAAATAAGTATATTTTCTGTTAATTATGATTTCTTTTATAACCTTCAGATTGCTTTTTCTTAACATTCAAGTAGCTTCTAGTATTACTGTATCTCAGCATCTCAAAAATGTACTTCACCGTGCTTGTTTTTGCAACTGAGACCAGATATTATCCCTATTTTACAGATCATGGAATCACAAATCACAGAATCTTCAAGGTTGGAAAAGACCTTCGAGATGATCAAGTCCAACCATCAACCCAACACCACCATGCTCACTATACCATGTCCTGAAGTGCCACATCTACACATTTTTTGAATACTTGTGAAGATGAAGAACTTGATGAAGAACTTGGCCAGACCTTATTCACTTCATGTAATATAAGCCTTTTGAATATGCAGCCCCACCCCTAGAAACATTCCAGGTCAGGTTGGACGGGGCTCTGAGCAACCTGATCTGGTTGAAGATGTCCCTGCTCATTGTAGGGGGGTGTTGGACTAGATGACCTTTAAAGGTCCCTTCCAACCTAAACTATGCTATGACTCTGCGATTCTGTGTAGCTAGATGCCAAGACCTCGTCCACGATAGGCACCTAGAGATGACGTGTTTCAGTCATCCAAGGATATGTAGAATGTAACATCATTCTGTTTTTCAAAACAGTAGAAAACTATTAATAAATAGAATAAATGACTAGAAAATTATAAATAAACTCTGCTGTGTCATTACTGAGTTCTACTTGGACAGATGATGTTACTCTGATTCTGTGAAGACTATTAAGGCTTTCAGTGACTGCTCACAAATATATCCCTCTCTACGGGATGGACAGTGATAATTTGACCACTGCTAAAAAAATAATGAACCAAAGTTCTGTACAAACCACATGTGTAAAGTAATTATTTTTTATGTTCATATGTTGTTGTTTCTTTTTTTTCCAAACCCATGCAAAGCTTCGTGTTTCTTGATATGTTTTAAATTTTCTTCATTTAGATCTTCATTAATTTTTGTTATTTTTAATAATTTAATAATGTTTATCTCATTCTGATTCCACAGCACAGTTGTTTGCATTTCCACGGTATGTGGCAGTCACTGTGATAGACCAGACTGACATAATTCAATATGCATTTTAGTTAGCCTATTTCCGAAAAGGAGTCAGGATGATACTATTACTCCTCAAACTCCCTCGCTTTCAGTTTTTAACTTTCCCCTGGCAGAATGACTCTAAATCAGATCTAGAACAGATACATCCATTTTAAAATTGTAGCCTGGCTGTTGTTGACAATGTATTATTGAATAAATGTGGTTGTTTTTCTTTTCCCGCTAGTGCTTTCATCTTGAGTTCACAGAATTGTCAGTCTTTACATACAACGGCTACACACAAGCAGTGGCAAGGAGAGACTTCCGTGGCTACAAGTGCTTCTGCTTCTCATTATGCTATCACATCATAAAGTGCATTTTTGCGAAGTCACAATACAAATACATCTAAATCAGATGTTGACACAGTTACAGTTCATGGCCTGAAAGAAGCATGAATTCAGGGATAGACTTTTGACACAATGATGTGGTCAGGAATGTATGTTGTTAACTATCTAATTATCTTCCCTCCTTCCCTTACTTTGCTTTGATTCTCCCTTCCCCCTCAAATAAGGACCCACAACACCTTTCCATATACAACACATTGGAAAAATTTACAGTGTGAACATATAAAACTTGGAAAATCTGAATTAACAACTCTTGCAGTAATCATAAATCACGTGTAGGTGGCTATGAAATAAAAATTAAGTACAGTAAAGCATTACTGAGAAATACTAAGTACTTCATACACCCAGCAAAAAGAAATTACAATCTGTGTGGGAACAATAACTTCAAATTTTCTGACATTTGTACATTTATAATTGTCTGATGTTGGATGTTTTGCATTAATATATTTATGGTTCAGAGGAGCTATACTAAGGTCGAAAATGTTCATAATTATTCCATCAGGAACAAAGACAATAAAAGGTATTTCTGATGGAGTTTATAAAAACATTAAATTCAATTATGAAGCCCTATGCTGTATAAGAGATGCTCAACTTTTTCTTTGAAAAGAAGTAAAGAGCTGTCTCTGTTGGAGGAAAGATAAAACGATACAAGCAACCTGTCAGGAACAATTATGCTGATTCATGTTGTAAACACTATTACAATGTATGCCCACCAGAAAATGCGAAAGCATGACATTTAATGCATCAAATTTAGCTTTGTCATTGCCTTATCTGTGGGGTAGAGCGCTTTGCACACATCTCCCAGGAGAGAAAAGTATCCAGTTAAAATCCTTTCAAAAATAGCCCTCATTTATAACTTGAAAATCAAATTTCAGTTGAAGAAAGTATTATTTCAAAATTTTCTTTTCAGCATTTCACTAGACCCCACATACACAGAGTGCACTGCAGTTGTATAAAAACAGCCATTGTGCCACCTTATCTAATCACAGTTACATGAATAGAAGCTTTGAAATTTATTTAGATCACATAGTCAGCATGAGCCCTGAATAAGGAAAACGTGTAATTGCATAGCTCAGGGGTAGATTCGGGTGTGCACTGTGACCCAGAAAGTCACATTTCAGCCCCTTGCTTCCTCCTTGCAAGGCGAGCAGCCGGAGCCAGGCACGCACCAGGGGTACTTACATGCCCTCCTGACAGCCCAGCTGCTGTGAGGAGAGTGCTGGGGGTCAGAGCCTTGGTGGCTCTTATTGCTGTCTCCTCTAGCCTTCCTCCATCAGCTCCTGTAGGTGCAGCACACTGGGGAAATAGTGCCTGAAAGGTGGCAGCTCCTTTTTTCCCATGCCTAGCAGACCGACAACGCAATCAGCCTTACATTGCACCCCCATCTTCAGAGGCACTGAAGCAAAAAATTCAGCCCTTAGCATGTCTGTTTGCATATCTAAGAAGAGGAATATTTCCATGCAATTAGATTATCCCTACTCCTTGTGTGACCAATTCCTCATCTGCTACCCACTGAAGTAAAGAAAAATTTCAGTCCTGACGCTCATTGGTTTTCAAGAATTGTTTCTGCATTAAGTGTCCCAGAAAAGGATGGGGTGAGGTGGAGGGGAGATGATAACCTACAGAATACATGATGGACTAATGTGACGGTTTGTTTTTCCTGCTGCTAAGAAGGCATATAATCAGCAAAGTCTAATCTACAAGGAGCATCTTCTGCCTCGGCAGTTAGCTTTACCTTAAGGCAGAGGAAAGAAATCTTCTTATTATAATATTATACTAGTGATACCATAACTAAGATTGAAAAAGGCTATTACTGGTGTAAATGACTCCAAATAAGGTTCCTTACTCTTTTCAAATTGCTACTCAAAATGCAGTATCAGAAGGATATTAACTCTTTGAGGAATAATTGCTTTGCCTACCTGAGGCTAAATATATTGGGCCAAGGCTTTATCTGTTCATGAAGTTCAATTTAAATTAAGGGAACTACATCCTTCACAGCCCTCACACAAGACAGAAGGCAACAACAGAAGGAAAGGCTAAGGGGAATGGTATTGCTCTCTTCAACTACATAATGGAAGGGTATAAAGATGATGGAACCAGTTTCTTCTGGTGGCACACAGTAAAAGGAAGAGGTCCAATAGACCCCAGTTCTAAAACCAGAATTCCCAATTCTCACAAGGAAGGCAGTCAAAGGAAGAGAATTTCCACAGAAGTTCTGGAATCCCCACCCTTGGAGATACTTAAAAATCTGACTAGACATGGGTTTGAGCAGCCTGCTCTAAGGCTGAAGCTGGCCCATATTTGCATGGGGGTTTGGTCAGATGACATCCAGAGGTCCCTTCCAACATAAATTATCCTGTGATTCTATGATTTTAGCAGGGCTATTAGTATTTTTTACTATTGACTCAGACATGTTTCAGCCTTCCTCTGCCCTTGGTTGAAACCTACTCCCCAGCCTTACCCCTCAGATCATGGCAGCTAAGCCTCTGTGACTCCAGACTACAACATCCCTATGGGGTTTGGGTAAGCTATCTTCACAAAAGCCATCTAAGCATGGACAGACCTTTACTTATTACTATTGAGAAGACATCCTGTACATGCAGACTAAAATGTGGCTTCAGCAAAAGTTTTCTATCATCAAACAGAAATCGGTTGGAAAAAATTTCTGCTGCACTTACTTACTTCTTTGTTATAAATTATTTGTGTTCTGTGACTGGTAAGCCATGCATTTGTTCAGTATGCATGACTGACAAGAGATGCTTAATTAGAGGTACTCTTGGTTACATGCAAAAATTAGAAAATCTACACCCCATCCATAGGAGAATGCCCAGGCAGATCAACACAGTCCACCCATCTGGCCTTATTACCCCAGAGTTCTCACTGAGTCAGACTGACAGGAATGGTAGGAGGTGCAGTATTTCTTCACCATTTATGTGCTATCACTTAGAAACCTGCTGCTTTACAATGCTAATTCAAAGAAAAGGGAAGAGGGAAACAGAGAGAGAAAGAATGTCATGCATTCTGTCCATATCTAATAACACAGTTTCTCCCTCTCTTTTCGTCTGTGGTCCTGTTTTTAAAGCTATATCAAGTCTGACAAAGTAAAGAAACTCATATAAATAAAGACAGATTATGTAAATGTAATCCAAGGTGAACAAACAATCCAAGACTCAGCAGAGGTGTTGATCAAAACTACAGGAGCTCTAGTATTTTCTCAGTGAAGAAGACAGAATTTTCTCTTCTATACTAAAGGAATTTACCTCTATTAGGAACTAAACAGGGCTTTTTGTTCATTCATTTGTTGTCTTTTTTTAGTTTAGCTGACAAATTTATCTTTTAAAGGGGATATCCCAGCTTCTCATTTTAAAACTACAACTGGGGCAGACCTTTTTCAAGTTAAGAATCATCCAAAAGGAGAATTACATGTCTTTTAACATACATCTTTAACATCTTTGATTAATTCTCACAATGTAATTTGTACATGAGCATGTTATCAAATGAATGTTTGTTTCTAACCAAGGAGGTAAAAAGTGACTAGGAACATATCCTAGCATCAGCTTTCTAGTTAATATTCTTCCACTCATTAACAATAAATAGCAAATCTTTGCAGGCTCTTGATGTGAACTATTGCTTTGGCTGTTCTGATTATTTATAATCACATTACTCATTACTAGATTGTTGCTACAAAGCACTTTGTGGTGATATTGAAAGTCTGCAAATACATATATATTACATGAAATTTGTGTGGGGGTTGTTCCAGTGTTAAAGACCCGTCAACTCCTAACAAGAGCACATGCCAGAGTGTCCTAAATCATAGCCTGGATTTTCTCATGAAATCATATGTTTTCCTAATGTACTGGTTGTCAGCACCTCTCTAGAGAAGGCAGCATCCACCATCTCATTCGTCACTCTGTTTCACTGTTTCTCCATCCTCTGTGTAGTTCTTCTGTTGGCGCTGGTCCCACCGTCTCCTGCTCCGTTGAAGCCAGCCCACTCGCTCCCAGCACAAGGGGGACAAGCTCAAAGGGCAACCCAGCAGAAATGTCCTTCTGCTGAGAATGGCTCAAAACCTTTTTCAGCAAGTGATGAACCTGAGCCATGAAGCAAACACCAGTATTCAAAAATAGGTGTAGATAACTTCAAGGTTACAATTTCTACACTAATAAACATGTTTTTGCCATTACTAAGAAAAGACCAAAGGATTTTTATTGACTGAACGGTGTAGGCCTCTGGACTTGCCTGAGCTGATTTTAGCTTGTTTTAGCAAATGTTTAGCAGTTACCTGACTATTGCTTAAACACATAATAGCTTCAGCTCAGCTGCGTGCAGCTGTATGGTACAGCACCTATTCCCTCATAGTGATAACATCGTTGTTCTTCATAGGGTGAACAGTCCATGAGTTAGAATAAAAGTGTAATGTAGAGAAGTACAGGTAGAGGTGAAGAGCAGAGGCCTGGCACCGTAATTATAGATCACAGTGGTCAGTGGCTGGTCACTCAGTCAGGTGAAATGGTTTTCAAGGATAACAAAGAAAACAGAAAAAACAGGTAAGTGGAACTGAGTACTGCATCCAGCTCTGGAGCCCTCAGCACAGGGAAGACATGGAACTACTGGACTGGGTTCAGAGGAGGCCACAAAAATGATCAGCGGGATGGAACACCTCTCCTGTGAGCACAGGCTGAGAGAGTTGGAGTTGTTCAGCCTGGAGAAGAGAAGGCTCCAGGGAGATCTTATTGCAGCCTGCCAGTACTTAAAGGGGGCCTATAAGAAAGATGGGGACAGACTTTTTAGCAGGGCCTGTTGTGGTAGGACAAGGGGTAATGGTTTTAAACTAAAAGAGGGCAGATTTAGACAAGATCTAAGGAAGAAATTTTTGGCAATGAGACTGGTGAAGCACTGGCACAGGTTGCCCAGAGAGGTGGTAGATGCCTCATCCCTGGAAACATTCAAGGTCAGCTTGGACTATTCTATGATTCTACGATTCTGTGAACTGGCAACCAATGAAGAAAGAGCAAGTAGGGAGTCTGTGTTAGAAAATATGAAAAGGCCTTCAAGAAGACCACAGAGGAAGAAACCCTCACCAACATACTTGTCCTTGTCAACCCCTCACATCTCTGATGGTCCAGCTGCCCTTGCCCCTACCTTATGTGGAAGGAGGATGAGCACTGTAAGTCCTAGTGTTACCATGACTCTAATAAGATAAATCATAATTTGTATTTTGATTTGACTGTTAAGACTTAGATTACACTAACATTAAAGTTTTGTCTCCGCATATCAGCTATGTTCACTTTTTTCCTGTACAAGATTTTTAGTGTAACTACCTAATGGAAATTATGTATCAAAATCCAAGACGGCACCATCTCTTACAGATGTATTTTAAGGGAAAAAAGAGACCTGTCTTGTCAGGGTTGTCAAAAGGAAAAACTTAGATGACTAATTCCAAAGGGAAATTTGTGAACTTTGAACAGATGCCTCCATACTACCTAATTATGTAAAGTTAAATATTCAGCGGGTGCAAAATATCGTTCCCATTTGTATTTCCTAGCATCTGGCTTCGATGATTCCTGTCTCAGGATGCCTGCTCATGGGAATCGCCTATTTCCACATGTGTTGGTTATACAGGTACCTCAGGCTGGGGTTTGGACAATGACAGGTCTCTCTTTGAAATAGCCTGAAGTCCAATATCTACAGCAAAGCCTTCCGTGTCCTCTATTAGAGAGGGCCATATTATAAATGTTTCTAGAGTTTGAAAGTGGAACAAAGCAATACCATAAAAAGATTCTAATAAAAATGGTATTAAAATCTCAGAATGTCAGATCAGTATCTCAAGATGAAAAGGAGGAAAAAACCCCTTCATTTTTCTTATTAAATCTTACTTATAAAGTGCATTATCTGTGCTTGAGTATACCAAGAGTATCGGAAGTCCAAGATGGCTGCATAAGCAATTTTCCTCTGTAAAGTTAACAATGCTCACGAAAAATTTGGAAGCTTTGCATGCTGGTCACATAAAATGAAATAAAGAAGGTAAATACTGAACTTTGTTAAATTCACTAAGATTTTGAGGTTTAAACACTGCTACCCATAGTAGAACAGATTTTGCCTGCTTTATTCATTTTAGTTTACAAAGGCCTCCACTAATGCCCAAAAAAATATATTTCCAATCTCCTAATTGGGTCTGGACTCCTGACTGTTTTTGCCAAACAAGATTGTTGAATTTAATTGGCTAGTTGATTATCTGCTATATTACTAAACTTTGAAAAAATACTTATTAAGTGAATAAATTAATGGGTCACCACCAGGCAAAGAAGTGCAGGCTCTTAGCTTGCAGTCTGTGTCAGATGACTTGAAGTCAGCTTTCCTCATAGTGATGTAGTTACTGTGAAATAATGAATCTGCTTTAAATCCACACATTAGTTCATCCTGCAGTAATTTATTTCTCTAGCCATGTTTGCAGGAAACATTTGGTTTCCTGAGGTTGTCATTTCTTTCTGATAGACAAGTTTTTTTGTTCACTCACTCTGATGTCATTATTGTACACACCATTATTCCCAAAACTTATCAGCAACTTATTATTATTGTGAATAACCTACTGGCAATAGACAAGTCAGAAAAATGATACTAATTTTTTCCAGGAGAACTCCTTTTTACCTGCCCAACTGTCTTAAAATATTTTGTAAACAATCAATATGCTTTGAACATGGCATATTTTATAGCTTCTTATGTTATTAAAAAAACCTCACACACATCAGGACATGTTTAGATTGTCTAAATATTGTAAAGCGTAACATAGTTTTCAACGCCCAGCCTAAAACATGACTGGATTCTTCTTTGCATAAATGCTACATTAAGCCCTACATAAATTAAGGTCCCTAAGTAACAAATGTGTAGTCAAATTTGCATTAAATATGGAAGGATACCAAAACACAAGTGCATTTTCAAAACTGTGGCTGGTAACTTTACATTCCACCAGATGTGCATTGGGAATATGTGTAAACACAGTAGATAAAGGGTTAATACACGTTTTGAAAACTTCTGAACTGAAAATTATTTACTCCTCATCTTTGTAGAAGATGAGAAAATGTCCAGTCTACCACATGCAAATACACCATGTGGCAATAGTTCTGGAACTCCTCAAAAAATTTTGACTCAAATACCTTTAAGTACGTTTCTTCCAAATGAGATAATCTGTGTCAAGCAGTTTGCTAATCAGCTAACTGCCAGTTTATCACAAATACTAGCCTTTTAGATAAATGCTAAGAATATGGCACAAATACTCCTTGCTAAGCAATGCAGATGCGGAAGACATCATAAAGACATCAGAGATCTATGAAAAATCCTGTTTTAAAACTTCATGGAAAGTGAAGGCTCATTTCCCTCTCTATATATAGCTATGTCTTGTTACATTTGAAGTATGGCATTTTTGAGCTACCACAAAGCAGACGAATTTGTCTGCCTGTTTTGTTTTTTCATTAGACACTTTAATTCTTTGCTACAGTATTCACAGAACTTTTATTGCTGTAGTTCAGAAAATGAGATCCTATTTCTTCATGGTTTTGGTGGATGATGGCCATCCTAAACCTGATCATGGAAAAAAACCCAACAATGTTTGCTACAATATGGGTACTAATTATTTTTTTCCTACATATTTGAATAAGACACAAGTTTCTTTCACCGCTACTGCTTAGGCAACACAATAACAAATGATAAAGAAATGCCCACATCTTTCTTTCTTTCTTTCCATCATTTCTATTTATAATTCTATTGGTCCCAAACCCAATAATTTTCGCTGGTCAAAAAGTAGCTTAATATTTAGCTTGAAGCATTTGAGTTTTGAAGTTCTCCACGCAAACATTAGCCAGCTGTACTAGCTCAATGGCATCACCTGAGGGTGTGTTTTACAAGGTAACAGCAGGAAACACAGGAGCTGCTCCCTGAGAAGAAACTGTATGTGATTCAACTTGAGAATCAGAATGAAATGTTGCTTCCCCTCAAAAACTAGATTTTCACTTTGTATTGTCATTAATATTAAAGCCAATTTATTAGCTTTGTGGTAGTTTTTCATTCAGGAGTTGAAGACTGATTACTTCTAAGTGTTTGTTTTGCTGAAATCTCTTCTTTTTTATAGCTTATCTTAAAGCTCTAAGGTCTACTGTCACCTGGGATAAATTACCACAGTCCTACCACACTGAACACAATCAGGCAAATTACCCAAGAGAAATTTAGCCAGAGAATTTTGAGAGACAGGCTTCGTATCATTTTATTTGAGAGTAATTTCCATTATTTTTACTTTACAGCATATAATTTTTGACACTGAACAAAGTCCAATCCATTCAGTATCCTACATTTTACCATATGCAACATCAGCTGCTTCACAAAAAGGCCAAAAAGCAGTTGCTGTGTATTGCACTCTCTGTCAGTTCTATCACACTCGCTAATGTTTCAGATACTGGCTTAAAATCTGACATGAGTTGTTTTCCTTGTAACAGTTCTTCTTTGGCTTTACTAGCATAACTCAAGATATTGTTACTCATAGCAATCGCCAATTGATAATTGAAGTATGTTTGATTTTTGCCTTCAGCAATATCCTCTAAGTGTCACTTTCATGGTATAATTTAAAAACTGTACACAGAATTCTTCAGGAGTTTTGAAATGGCCACCTTTCCATGGCCATTTCAATCTTTAATATCTATGGATCTATAGATCTATTATATCTTTGTTCATATGCACTCACAGGGAGAAAGAGAACACCTGGCCTCTTGTAACAATAGCTTTATTTATTCTCTTTCTTAGATAGCTTCTGGATTTCCTCTGAATCATTTCAAAGGCATTGAATAAAATCTAAAGCCGTCTGTCCCTGGGGATTCCCTTGGTACCTTCCTTTCCCTCCAGTAAAACCTTGATAGTTACACAGTTATAATGTTTTACATTTGCCAGTGTCTGGATTCATCCCACTAGGTGTTTCCTGAGCCTAGGACTCCAACCCTCGAAATTTTTCTTTGCATACTTTAAAATAGTGTTCTAAGTAATTTTCTTTAGGAGTTTTTGATTCTTAAATTCCCCATCTTGTTAGTAGCACTTTGTTAATCTTCTTACCGGACAAAAGTAATAGTCCAACATCCTTCTTTTTCTTTCCTTTCACTAAATTTACTGAAGTCCTGTTGGCTATTAAAATTCTATCCTTGAGTGAAACTTCTGTCCCCTGCATTTTAAGCAGAATTAAGTGTCAGTTTGTACTCTGATTCATTAGAAGAGAAATATAGTGGCATTTTTTTTTTTGCTAAGGATCAAAACCGAGTGTTAGATATTTTGCAAAGTACAAGGAATAGCAATATTTATATTATACTAAAATAAATTAAATGGATGATTAAATGTTACTAGCACCAGATAGTAACTTGCAATGTTTACTATGAATCAAATATAATCATTGTACTAATCCATATGAATGTAAAGCTGAAAGGAGTTAACAGCAGTTTGAAAGAAACACCAGAAATGAAAGTCACCCATCATTTATTAACTAAAAAATGAAATATCTTACTAGTCATTGAAAGATGCATTAGTTCAAACTGACATACAATAAAATATCTTAATCTGAATGAGTCTGAATTTACTCAAAGATTACTAGCTGCAAATAAAAAATGTTTCAGGAAGTCTCTGGCATACATTTCTCCAATTTGTTTTCTATCAGGCAGATTTGTCAGCAGTTTGAGAGACATATACTTTCCTTTATAAAAAGGCAAACTGCTGTGTTCCAATCATTAAACTGAATATATCTTTGTAAAAGATCTCCACATTCAGTACAATTTCTTTGTATTTTTCCAGTTGTTTCTCTGCATAAAAGCAGTGGCAAACAATGGCTCTACCTGCATTCAGCATTAAAAAAAAAATCAATTGCTTATAGGCCATTACTATTTTTTCTTCATTCAAGCTGTGTCATAGTCCATAAAGAAATAATCCATCACTGCTATATATTCGCTCCACAGCTGTGACAATAAATTCCTCATTTTATTCTCATCTTACCCCAGGTAGCTCCACTGGCTGTACTGGAGTTACTCCTGATTTTCATCACTGTCAGTGAAAGCAGAATCAGGCTGAAGGAACAGCCACTGCTGTGTGCACTCTATGAAGTATATCTATGAATCACAAAATATTTTAAAAGCTTTGTTCCCCTTATTAATTGAAAAACAATTCAGCTAGGATTTAATTTTCAGCCCCAAATGGTCCTTTTAATTCAGACGGACAAGACATGCACATACATTAGTTACGCATTAAAAAACTTTCACATCTGTAGTGCTGATATTAACTCATTGCATACTACATCTTGTGTTGAATTATTTGAGCTGCTCTAAATTTCCTGTCACATAAACCAGAGGCAGACCAAGCCTAATCCTATGACAGAAAGATTATGCTACATAAAATGTAAACAAGGATAGGAAAATTCACCATAAATGTTCATGTGTTTGTACTTGCAGTTTTCTATTTTTAGAAATCCATTACATTTCACCAGAGATCTTTAATACATTATTTTCATTTCAAATACCCTATTTGAAAATTCAAGTGTATGTATGATTCAAAGTAGAGCCAAGCTAAATTAATATATTGTCATTTATAATATAATAATCCATGTAATAACGTATCAAGAAGATAGCCACTTTTGTTTAGATGAGACCAAGATTTTAGTGTTTGAATAGATAACATTGACCAACACCACATGATGGTCAATACTCACTTGTCCAATGTACTGTAAACCTCAATGGGCTGAAGAATGAGGAATCAATACATAAGGCCTTGTATTTTCATGACCATTTATGACAACTAAATGCAAAACTGGTATAAAGGGTTTTAATTCGGACCAATAATATTTCACCTTTCATTTGCACTAGTTCTAATAGCTATAATTACTGTTCGAGTCTATGGAGAACAAAACATACAGGAGGTATCGTATGGAAAAGAGGTGTGTTCTCAGCTTGAGTTAGCCAAGTCAAACTAAGCTGACGTGAAATTCTAAGCAGTATTTCTGTTTGCAGACACAGGGCAAAATAAAGTCTAAAGCATATGCACACATGTGCACACACCTACTCGTGCACACACATGTACACACATACTTTTCTAACGATAACTGAAAGAGTCCCTGGGCTGTATCCTAAGTCTGTGAAACCAGCCTTCCCCCAGTGGGGATTCCCTAGCTTGAGGTCAGCAAAGCTGGAAGCTCCTGGCACAGCAGTCATGTCAGAAGGGAGCCTTGGGAACCAGTCTTCAGAGGATAAATGCATAAATGCCTCTTTTGTTGCTTTTGATGACAGCTGGGAATCTAGTCCTCTTATAGAGTTATTCACAACCATTTTTAAAAGCTAAAGGATGGAGAAAGTTTATTGCTATGGCCAGTACATATTTATTACTATAGATTTTTTATATATATATATCTTCTCTGTCAAAGACTCCCCATAAACTCTCATATAAAGAACATAGGAAATGACAATGCTGAATTGAAATCCTTACTTTATTACCTAGAAAGTAAGCTATTCTGCTTTGCAATACACACTGTACCAATATTGCTCATAACCAGTAAGAGCTCAATATGCCCAAGACAGTAATGTCCTCTCCTTGTGCTTAGATTATAAGATGCTGGAAAAAAAGGTGTTTGCTCAGAGCCCAGAAATACCAGCCCTGACACTTTATGGAGAAAACATCTTGCCAAGTTTTGCCAACGGTGACTCGCTGAGTATCTCTTGCTGGGAATGCAGCAAGCAAATTCATGAGTTATGCCAGGCTGGCAGGGGCATCTGCTTCTTCTGCCCAGCTTATGGAAGTTGTGACAGCTATGTAAAGGAGGTACTAAGATGCTGGCAAACACATCTCCCATTTACAGGAACATTATTATCTAAAAGATAAGAAGTCGAAGAGAACAAGGGAACAGGGGATGATTGCAATGAACCAAATTATTAGCAATTGTGGATTTCATAGGACCTTTTGCGGGGGTTTGGTTTTGGGTTGGCTTGGGTTTTTGGCTTTTTTTGGTAGGACCTCGTAAAGCAGTTTGGCTAAGAAAGCAAACTTTCAAAATCATTGCTTGAAACTAAAAAAAATTGCAAGACTAATACAAAAAAGGATTTAAATATAACAATAATACTTGGATTTTTTTTTTTTTTCCCCTAGTCCCCACTGCAGTATTTGGGGTCACAAACTGTTTTCTACAACCAAGGTAGACAGAAGTTTCCTTTCTGTATTTTCTTTTTGAACAGAAAGGAGTGCTGAAAGCTTCACAAAACCATCTGACTCTTCAAGTACGAGACTCAAGAAAAAAAACACTCAATACTGTTAGCTTTGCAGTAAGGTCACATGGCTTTGCAGCATGGGGTGAGACGAAGCAGTTATGAAGTCGAGAAAAAACAGTTTTGGCTATAGCAAGCTAAAATGAGAACTGACTATTTCAGAGCTCAGAATAGCCTCTGAGGAGGCTCATCTTGCCATGCCATTTAACTAGTTGTGGCAAAAAAGATTAAATTTTTTTTTTCTTGTTTACAGCATGCTGTTTATCAAATTGTAATGTAACAGATCTAGTGGTTGAGCATAGTGATATTCCAGACTGTAAGTTCTATATGGATCAGACTATATTTTACACCAGAATATTATTTAGCACCAGAATCTGAAAGAAGCAAGGAAAAGAAGCCTGGAAGAAACACCTGACAGCATTAAACAGTTTTAAGGCTTCAGGTCCCATTAAAAGGTCCTATTCTTCATAGTGGGCAGTCTGATCTCAGGAAGCCATGTGTAAATCCATCTAATAGGATTTTTTGTTAAGTAGGTCAAATTTTATAGCTCCAGTCTTTGCCAGAGATTGGATTTTTCTCTACAAGCCAGACAACTTTTGGGCCTTCAGAAACTGACTCTTTACTACAAATGGGGCAGAGAATCAAAAGGATTTTAGTGGCTTGCACCAGGCAGCTTTCAGACATACTAATTTGTCATGTCAAGGTATTAACAGTGAAACAGAGGGAAGATGATCCTGGAAAAAAAAAAAAAAAGAAGATTCTTTCGATGGATATATGAAGCCAGGTGACCCTTTTTGGCCAGGACAAAGAAGGCATGTGGTACTTCATCTAAAAAGATGCCTTCTTTCTCTCATACCTCCCATCATGGATTTACATAGCACCTGAGGTCAGTTCATTACCACTGACCACTCTCATCACCGCAGCCACTGTGGAGTAACCCCTTATTAATAAAAGCAGTGGATATATGATGTGGTAAAAGGGAACGTGATGTGGTACATATATGCAACCCATATGCTCAGAGCAGGACAAGGCCAATACACAGCCACCGAGAGGTGGAAGGCAAAGTGTTAGAACGTGTCTACATTTCTATAGAGAGGTTTGCCTTTTACCACACTAACAGTACAAGCTGTCTCAGAATCTCCACACTGGTGTCTAGGGATGCCCTTGCATGTAGTTAGTGTTTTTCTTCTTTCCAAACAGTAAGCAGAAGATGTACGCTGCAGAATTAGAAACAAAGAGCTGCAGAACTGCTGCCTCAAAGGCTTCATGCCCAGGGGAAAACCAAATGCATTGCAGAGAGCTGGAGATAAGCAAGGATGCCATCCGAATATGAAGTAAAGTTTATGATTGACATGTGTGGTAGAAGAGAGACAGGAGAGAAGGGAGGGGAGAAGCTCAGAGTGCACCAGTTTATGCTTGTGGCTGTGCAGACGTTCCCCAGAGCACTGGGGAAGGAAAGCAGGACACCCAGCCAAAGCAAGCCACCAGTAGCTGCAACAGGAATGAAAGGTGCTAGGAGCAGAAACAGGCACCACAGCTGACTGGAGCAAGACAGATAGACCAGACTAGATATTAGGAAAAATGTCTTTACAGAGAGAGTGGTCAGGCATTGGAACAGGCTGCCCACAGACGTGGTGGAGTCACCAACACTGGAAGCATTAAAAAAACATGTGGATGTGGCACTTCAGGACATGGTTTAGTGGGCATGGTGGTGTTGGGTTGATGGCTGGACTTGATGATCTTAAAGGTCTTTTCCAACCTTAATGATTCTGTGATTCTGTGAAGATTCACTCCTTTGCCCCTGCTCTGCACATCATCATGCAGCTTGCAGAGATCTCTGGAGTCTAAAGGACAAGTTTTCCTATTGAGACAAAAGTTTCTGTTCTTTAAACCTAAAAAGAATGCTTGGCAGAACTTCTTGAAGGCATGGTACTAACTGAGCACAGCCATCCCAAAGTATCTTCCACTATTCACTTTTGAGAGTTCATCTTGATGCTTTAACACCTTTGATTCTGCTTGCAAATGGAGCAAAAAGGATCAAAGAAAATGAAAGAAAGAGACTCAAATAAGTTAAGCCCACATCACAGTGGGAACCTGCTGCTGAAGTTATAGCAGGCATGTATATTGCAGCCATTATCAGCTATGATTCAGGTTTAGTAGTTTCTCCCTATTGGTTTAACCTCCACTCAAACCCTTCAATTTTTTTAACTCTTCTGTTTTCCAGTCTAAAAATGAAGAGCCCCCCTCTAAACATGGACGTCCTCAGAGGAGGCAACGCCAGCCACGGCCCCACGCGCCGCCCGGCACACGCAGATACGGGGCTCGGCCCAGCCCGGGGCTCCTCTCCGAGGG